>NW_006239193.1:135861-148657 GCF_000226075.1 Solanum tuberosum | reverse complement strand
TACTGGAACCCTCGTAGTATCACTCTACGGATCAACAGTATGGTCCGTTGATCAATCTACGGACCGTCAATGGACTCCGTGGTTCCACACTTGGTTAGATTTCCCTGATTTGTCCTCCATGCTTTACCTGCTGATCTACGGTCATCACCTATGGACCGTGAATGGACCTACGGTCCGTAGATCACCTCCGTGAATGCCTTTCTTCTGTATTTCTTTCAGTTGTCTCTACACTTCCGCGCCTGAACGTCTTTCTTGCAAAACATGATAAAAACACATCAAAACCAATATAAAAAGGCCTTGGACACACACAACTTGTAAGTGACATGTATTAGAAATACCGTAAACTCACGGTACATCACTATCTAAATTATGAGTAAGCATGTTGTTAATTTCTTTTTCTTGTTGAGTGTTGAACTTGATGTTGCTACCCTTAGCTTAGTGAAATAAAGCTCATTCGAGGACGAATGTTCCCAAGAGGGAGATATTGTAACATCTCGCACCTAGAAACGACTAGAAAGAGGTTAAAATCTGAAAATACTTATTTTTGGAAAGAATAAGAAAAATCTGGAAAATTTGTCTTAGTTACAAAAGTGAGTTTTAGTCATTTTCAAACGGCGACAACTCTTGGCTCAGGATGATTTAGGAACAGATCTTGATATGGTTGGAAATCCCTTGGAGCGATGCTTCCAACGCTGCTAAGTTTGCACGATTTTGACATCATATAAGTGAGATATGCCTTTCAGAAGTTGGGCTGTTGGATTGAGGAAAGTCCCAATCCGGATTTAGGAAAGGGTAAACTAGTCTTTTCTCTAATTAATTTCCTAATTCATTTTTAGGAGTTTATTGGGGTAAAAACAGAACTTAATTCAGTTTTGGAAAATTAGAATACGCTTAGGGCTTGGAGAAGAGAGAAAAGAAGAAAGAACGGGAGAAAAAGTCAAGAATTCGCCAAGATCATCCAAGCGATACGAGAGGAATTCGTCGGGGGTAATCCCTACAAGGTATGTGCAATCTTTTCGTGTTAGGTTATTTCACCCACACACCAACTTGTTTCAATTCAGCGATTTGGAGTTGTTTGAATGTTAAGAAAGAGAAGTTCTTGAAGAACATTGTTTAATTCTTGTTGGTTGAGTTGTTGATGCTTAAGGGTTGAGTTGATTCATGTTACGGGCGGTTTTTCAAGTTAGATTGGTTATGTATTGAGGGTACAATTGATCCTAACTGTTTGGGGAAAGAATTAGGGAAGATTTGAGGGTTTAGAGATGAAAAACAGAGAGGAAATATCGAGAAAACCTGGGCAATGGGGCTGGGGCGCTGCGCCAGCCAGCGCGCCCCAAAGCAACCTCTGATGTTTTGGCCTTGAGGCGCCACACCAGCCAGCTCACCCCACAGACTTCTCTGAAGTTTGGGGCCTGGCGCCCCACGCCTCTCAGAGCACCAAGGACCCCAGTGCATCCCATTCTTCCTCCATCTTTTCGTACTTGTTCCTAAGTGATGTACCTATGTTTTCTAGTTGATTCCAACACTCTAAGGTATGTCTAAACATCATGAAATCATCCATAAACATGAGATCATGAACCTTAAATCCATAATACAATTCAAGGAAAGTTAAGATCAAAGTCAAAGAAGTTAAGAGTCAAGTCTAGAAGTTAAGAAGCAAGTCAAAGCAAAGTTTCTTAAAGTTTTCAAGAGTCTTTAACAATGTTTTAACTTCATTTTAAGAATCAAGTTTTCAAGTTAAGCAAAGATTAAAGAGTTGAGTTCATTTATCAAAAGTTATAAGGGAACTAAGTATTCCCTAAAAGTTTATAAATGTTTTTACACATTTGAACAAGAAAAGGGAACATCGATTCCAAGAGAGCCTTTGGGCTAAGCTTTGAGTAATTATCTCAAGTCAAAGAAAGAAAGTTGTTTAAAACACTTATGTGCTAAGTATATTTTTGGAGTAGTATTGAGCACCGATATGGGGATGCGAGTTCATATTAACTCAAGTCTCTATAAATCATGTAGCCATCATGGGTAGTAAAGGATCATATTTTTTAGATGACTCCGTACGATGCTTTTAGCATAGAATAGTGGATCCACTAAGTTAAGTAAGGTCCTATATCACGGCAAGGTATAGGATGGTCCTTGGGTAGCGTGAGGTAAAACAAGGTATTATCACTTAGGCTTTGAGTGGTGGTTGTCGGTTAGAGAATCTCCCACAAAAGTTATATTACTTTTATATATAAGTAAAGTTGAGTTTGTTATTGCTTTATGTTTAACGAACTAAGTTGTTTACACTATTTTTTACAAGCTTTATATTTATATTGCATGTGTCTTATTGCTTTATATTGAGTTCAGTTATTCATGAGTTGTACAAAGCCAAGGTAAGTGTTCCTTCTTACTCTTTTAAACTTAGGTTGTTGTTTAGCATTCCAACTGGCATACTCGTACATTCAATGTACTGATGCCAGTTGGCTTGCATCGTCTTATGATGCAGACGTAGGTAACCAAGATCAGCATCGAGCGCCTCGTTGATCGAGTTGAACACTCAGAGCAAGTGGTGAGTATCTTTGCATTCCGGAGGACTCTTTTATTCGCTTTTAGTCTTTCATTATTAGGATGTTATGGGGTCTGTCCCAACATCCATCTCAGTATTATAGAGGCTTCATACACAGTCAGACAGTAGTTATGAGTCTCTCATCTATGTATTTGCAGATACTTTGTTTTGAGACAGAAGTTGCCAATTTGGCTAAGATGTTATCATTTAAACTATTACATGAGTTTATTTTGTTGAATGAAGTCTTTCGCTGAGTTAAGTTAGCCAGGACAAGGGTTCGCTTGGGGCCAGTATTGGTCTCCGAGTGCCGGCCACGTCCAGGTTGTAGGCTCGGGGTGTGACAGTCTTACAGAAAGGTAAGGATGTTTTGGGTGCACTCAGACTGGTCACAAGTTGAAATATTGTCCTTGTAGACCGGGTCAAGGAGCTAACAATGGTAGAGTTCAGTCTACAAGTTCAGCAGCACCAACAGGTTCCCCGACTCAGCAGGCTAACTCATTTGGTACAGGTGGCGGACAATGCCAAAACAAGTTGTATTCTCATCAGGTTCAACAGGATCAGGAAGATTCTCATGATGTAGTCACTTCTTTAACTTAGATGTTTATGCTTTGTTAGATCCATGGGCTACTCTTTCCTTTGTAACTCCTTATTTAGTAGTCAACTTCAATGTTAGTCCAGAAATTCCCTCAGAACCCTTCTCAGTCTCTACTCCAGTCGGTGACCCAGTCATAGCTGGACGGGTATACAAAAATTGCCCTGTCACAGTCTCCCAGAAAGTCACTTCAGCAGATCTTGTAGAGTCAGAAATGGTAGATTTTTGATATCATTCTAGGCATGGATTGGTTACATTCCTGTTATGCCTCAGTCGATTGTAGAACTAGGATTGTTTGTTTTCAGTTTCCAGATGAACCAATCTTAGAATTGAAGGGTAGTATCTTAGCTCCTATAGGTCGATTTATTCCTTACCTTTAGGCTAGAAAGATGATCTCTAAGGGGTATCTCTATCATCTAGTTCGGGTTAAGGATTTAAGCTCTGAGACCCCTGCTCTTGAGTTAATTCCAGTAGGTAATGAGTTCCCTAAAGTATTTCCAAAAGATCTTCCCAGAGTTCCTCTTGAAAGGGAAATCAACTTTGGAATTGATCTCCTCCCAGATACCCAGCCTATTTCTATTCCTCCTTACAGAATGGCTCCAATTGAGCTTAAGGATTGAAAGAGTAGTTGAAATACCTCTAGATAAGGGGTTCATCAGACCCAGTATTTCCCCATCGGGTGCACCAGTGTTGTTCGTGAAAAAGAAAGATGGTTCTCTCAGGTTGGCATCGACTATAGGCAGTTGAACAAAGTCATAATCAAGAATAAGTATCCTATCCCCAGGATTTATGACTTGTTTGAACAACTTCAGGGTGCTAGTCCTTTCTCAAAGATAGACTTTAGATCTGGTTATCATCAGCTAAGAGTCTGAGATAGTGATATCCCAAAAACAGCCTTCAGAACTCGGTATGGTCATTATGAATTTGTAGTTATGTCATTTAGACTAATCAATGCTCCTATAACTTTCATGGATTTGATGAACAGAGTGTTCAAGCAGTATTTGGACTTGTTCATTATCGTCTTTATTGATAATATCCTCATTTACTCTAGGAATGAGGAAGAACATGCGAATCATTTGAGGGTTGTCCTGCAAACTCTCAAAGATCGCCAGTTATTCTCTAAGTTTAGTAAATGTGAGTTTTGGTTGCAGTCAGTTGCTTTCCTTGGGTATATAGTGTCTAGCGAAGGGATCCGAGTGGATTCTCAGAAAATAAAAGCAGTGAAATAATTGCCTAGACCTACCTCTCCTACAGATATCAGAAGCTTCTTTGTGCTTGGATGGCTATTATAGAAGGTTCGTGGAAGGATTTTCATCCATAGCCTCTCCATTGACTAAGTTGACTCAGAAGAAGGTTAAGTTTCAGTGGTCAGATGATTGTGAGAAAAGCTTCACAGAACTGAAAACTAGATTGACTACAACTTCTTTTTTGACTCTACCAGAGGGTTTAGACAATTATGTTATCTATTGTGATGCATCAAGAGTCGGCCTAGGTTGTGTGTTGATGCAACGAGGTAAGGTTATAACTTATAGGTGCATGAGAAGAACTATCCAACTCATGACCTCGAGCTTGCAGCCATGGTGTTTACACTTAACATTTGGAGACTCTACTTGCCTGGTGTTCACATAGATGTGTTCACAGACCATAAGAGCCTTCAGTATGTGTTCACCCAGAAAGAGTTGAATCTTCGCCAGAGGAGATGGCTTGAGTTCCTCACAGATTACGACATGAGTGTGCATTACCATCATGGTAAGGCCAATGCAGTAGAAGATGCTCTTATAGGCTATCTATGGGTAGTATAACACATGTTGAGGAAGAAACAAAGGAACTTACAAAGGATGTTCACATACTTTCTCGCTTAGGAGTTTGTCTTATGAACATATCAGGTGGTGGTGTAATAGTTCAGAATGGGTCAGAAACTTAATTGGTAGGGAATGTTAAGGAAAATCATGACAACGATCCGATATTGCTTCATCTAAAGGGTGCAGTCCATCAGCAGAGAGTTGAGGTATTCTCCCAAGGGGGATATGGTGTGCTTCGGTATCAGGGTTGATTATATGTTTCTAAGGTGGGTGAGTTGAGACATAAGATTCTTGCAGAAGCCCATAATTCTAGGTATTCTATTCATCCAGGCGCCACTAAGATGTACCGTGATCTGCAGAAAGTATTTTGGTGGAATGGTATGAAAAGGGATATAGCAGATTTTGTAGCGAAGTACCCTAATTGTCAGCAAGTGAAGGTAGAGCATTAGAAACTATGAGGTATGACTCAAGAGATCAACATTCCTACTTGGAAGTGGGAAATGAACAAGATGGACTTATTACAGGTTTACCTCCTACTCGCAGACAGCATGACTCCATTTGGTTGATATTTGATAGAGTTACTAAGTCTGCGCGCTTTTTGGCTATTAAGACTACAGACTCAGCGGAGGACTACGCCAAGCTTTACATTAATGAGATAGTCAGGTTGTATGGGGTTCCTTTGTCTATCATCTCAGATAGAGGTCTTCGATTTACCTCTCATTTCTGGAAGTCATTTCAGAAAGCTCTTGGTACTCAGGTTAACCTTACCACATCATCTCATCTACAGACGGATGGTCAGGCAGAGCATACCATTCAGATCTTAGATGAAATGTTGAGAGCTTGCATTATCAATTTCAAGGGTAGTTAGGATGATCACCTTCCTCTTATAGAGTTTGATTACAATAATAGTTACCATTCCAGCATTCAGATTGCCTCGTATGAGGCATTGTATGGGCGTATATGTAGATCTCCAGTTGGTTGGTTTGCAGTAGGTGAAGCAGCCTTGATAGGGGCAGATTCAGTTCATGATGCTATGGAGAAAGTACAACTCATTAGAGATAGACTTAAGACAGCCCAGAGTCGCTAGAAGTGCTATGAAAATGTAAGGAGAATGGAATTATAATTCCAAGTTGATGTTGGATTTTCCAAAAAGTGTCAACTATGAAAGGGGTGATGAAATTTGGCAAGAAAGGGAAGCTCAGTCCTAGATATGTAGGCCCTTACAGGATCTTGAAAAGAGTTGGTAAGGTGGCTTATGAGTAAGAGTTGCCAACAGAAGTAGCAGCAGTGCATCCAGTTTTTAACATTTCGTTGTTGAGGAAGTGTGTAGGTGATCCAGCATCTATTGTACCTTTAGAAAGTGTGGTTGTGAAGGATAGTTTCACTTATGAAGACGTACCAGTTTAAATCCTTGATCGTCAGGTTCGAAGGTTGAGAAACAAAGAAGTCGCTTCAGTTAAGGTTTTGTGAAGGAGTCAATCCGTAGAGGGAGCTACTTGGGAAGCAGAAGCAGCCATGATGGCCAAGTATCCTCATCTCTTTCCTTCCGATTGCATTCCAGCTTGAGGTAATAGTTCCTCTTCCGCTTTTCAGTCATTCATACGCAGTTTCAATCTTAGCATCATGTTCCTTCAGTTTATACTTGCATTTTCAGAGTTTTTGCATGTCCTTGGAACTTAGTTCTGTCAAAAACCAGTTTTCAGAGTTTAGTGGTAGGGGTTGCAGCTCTCTCCCTCCATTTCAGCTAGTTTAGTCTTCATTCGAGGACGAATGTTACCAAAAGGGAGATAATGTAACACCCTGTATGCTAAAACTACCAAAATGCAGGTTTTAGGAATATCAGGTGGCACCAACAGGCACCACCCACGGACCGTAGGAGGACCCGTGGTCCATTCTGCTGGTCCGTGGTTCACAACCTGCGACCCTCCAAACCCTCCAAAATTTTGTCCAAGTGTCGACCCACGACCGAATTTACGGACCATGGTCTTAGTCCGTGGATCGAGGCCCCAGATTCTAGTCCCAGTCATTGATGGACGGTTGACCAACACGAACCGTCGGTCAATCCACGGTCCATGGATCTTGTCCGTTGGTTGGCCCCGACAACAGTTAAGGCAGGGGTCGTTTGGTCTTTTCCTTATGCGTTGGACCCCTAAACTACTTCGTTTAAACCCTAAACTACATAGTTTTGGTTAGTTTTAGCCTAGTAGCTAAATTAGAATCTACCCTAAGCAAATAATTCACCAAAAACTTAGAAAAATTAGAACGCAGAAGGAGAAGAAGTCGACCAGGCCCAGTCCCAAAACACAACAAGGTTTTCATCAGTTCCAGCCCAAATCGAAAGATTTCTCCGTGAATTTCGTCACCACGTATATGGGATTTCACTAGTGGGTTCCTTTGACCCATTAAGTCCCTATATTTTAGTGAGAATCTTGATTCCCTTAATATTATATAGGCCTAGGGTTTCTTGAATGTTAGAAATTGTTGGGTTTTAGCTGTTAGAATGATCCAAATCAGATTATCATGAATTCATGATTGTTTTGTGTATATTCTTTCATAAATTCAGAACCCTAGCTTTGTAGTTCTTTTAGTTCATGAATTACACATGCTAGGTCAGATAATTCAAATATACATGCCTCAGTTTTCGAATGTCTCATTATCAGTATATTAATGGTGCATTCTGAGTTTGCATGTCAATATTTTGAGCTTTCCCGTATTACAGAAATTCAGTCATAAAATGTTAATTACATAATCAATTGGGAGAAGCTTAATACCAAGTGGACTAGGGTCAGTCACCCTCAAGTCCCAGAACTAGGTGACCAGTAGGTTAAGTTCCCTCTGTTAGGCATTACATTTTATTGATCACGTCATTCATGCCTCTATACCTCTGGCAAGGTATATTAGGTCCTCTCGATGGGGCGTATACATCAGACTTCACATTCAGCTCATGAGGTTTTATGTCGGTTATTAGTAGCCCCCACAGTTCAGCCAGATTATATATATTGCATTGGCCATGTTATCAGTTATACAAACTGATTTCAGTCTCAGCATGTTATAAACTTGGTCATTGCATTCAATTAGTTCATGTTTAAGTTTCTCAGCATATTTACATTTCAGTTCATCTTCAGATTATTTCATTGCTTTATTGCTTTGTTCAGTTATGTAATTGTTCAACTTTATTCTATCCTGCATGCTCATTACCTTTCAAGTACTGACGCATACTCTGTGCTACATCTTCTCGCGATGTAGGTTCAGGTCCTCATTAGTCAGATCACGCATAGATCGGTTCACGATCTTCCATTCAGCAGCATCAGTGGTGAGTCCTCATTCTTCGAGGACAGTTGACTTGTTATCTTTTCGTTTTAGTCTTTAGTTTTCAGTTTTTGCTACATTTAGCTGGGGGCATGTCCCAGCACTTCTAGTCAGTTAGAGGCTATTTTCAAACATAGTTAGAATCATCTTTAGTATTTGAGTTTGACTTTTCAGTTGTATTCAAACTCTCAGTTTTCATATATTCAGATTTAGTATATGGGTATTTTACTATCATTTCAGATGATCTCATGATTAGCTTCCGCACTGTATTTTTTGATTCAGTTAACTTTAATATTCTTATGATATGCCAGTAGGGTTAGCTTGGGGTCACTCGTGATCCTATGTTCCGTGTCCGCGTCTTGTAGGCAGCTTAAGGAAGAGCATGCTGACCATCTTCATACTATTTTGTGTGTCTTGGGAAGACAGAAATTATATGCCAAATTGTCCAAGTGTGAGTTCTGGTTGAATTCATTTTCCTTTTTGGGGAATGTGGTTTCAAGGGAAGGGGTAATGGTAGATCCTCAAAGGATCAAAGCAGTCAAGAACTAGGCCCGGCCTAGCTCTGTGACTGAAGTTAAGAGTTTCGTGGGGATCGCCAGCTATTATCGATGGTTTGTAAAAAAAAATTCTTCCATCGCCACGTAATTGACAAGGCTGACCAAAAAGGAGGTGCCTTTCGAGTGGACCGACAAGTGTAAGGAGAGCATCCAAAAACATAAGACCCTTCTGACCACCGCACCTATTTTGGCACTACCGGTGAAAGGTAAATATTTCATTGTTTATTGTGATGCTTCACATTTGGACTTGGTGGCTCTGCTAATGCAGGAAATAAATGTCATAGCTTATGCATCGCGTCAACTAAAGGTGCATGAGAGAAAGTACTTGACACATGATTTGGAGTTGGCAGCAGTAGTTTTTTCCTCTAAATCTGGCGACATTAACTTTATGGTGTGAGGTGGTTACTGATCATCGTAGTCTACAACATGTGTTCACTAAAAAGGAACTGAATTTGAGGCAGAGAAGGTGGATGGAGTAACTCAAGGATTATGATGTTATCATCCAGTATCATTTGGGTAAGGCTAATGTGATGGCGGACACGCTAAGCCAGAAGATGATAAGTATGGGTAATTTAGCTTGCTTGGGTGTATCCAAGCGAACTTTGGCCAAGGAGATTCAGACTTTGGAGTCTAAGTTCATGCAGTTGGGCATCTCAGAGAAAGGTGGGGTGTTAGCCAGCATTGAGGTTAGGCCCACATTCATTGAGGAGATCAAGGCCAAACAGTTTGAGGATGAGAATTTTAATGAGCTCAGAAAGAAGACAGTGTCTGGTAAGGCACAAGATGTGGTTCTTGATGCGGGAGGTATACTTAATTTTAAGGGGAAATTTTCTATTCCTTGAGTAGATGACTTGATTCAGAAGATGTTGACAGAATCCCATGGTTTATGGTGTTCCATTCATCCGGGTGTGACCAAGATGTACCGAGATTTTAAATGACTTTATTGGTGGCCTATCATAAAGAAAGACATAGTTGAGTTTGTGGCTAAGTGCCAAAACTGTCAGCTAGTAAAGTATGAGCACCAAAGGCCTGCAGGTTTGCTTCAACGAATGCCAATTCCGGAATGGAAGTGGGAAAGGATAGCTATGGATTTTGTGGTTGGAATTCCCAACACCTTGGGAAAGTTTGATTCCATTTGGGTGGTGGTTGACAAACTGAATAATTCAGCCCATTTCATTCCAGTCAGAGTAGACTATAATGCTCAGCAGTTGGCTAAGGTTTACGTGATAGATATAGTGAGGCTACATGGGGTGCCCCTTTATATCATCTCAGACTATGGTACACAATTCACATCCAAGTTTTGAGGAAATTTGCATGAAGAGTTGGGCACTCAACTCACTTTTAGCACAGCTTTCCATCCACAGATGGACGGGCAGTCAGAGAGAACTATTCATGTAACTCCTCAGAAAAATCATCTTTTGGACTCAGCAAAAAAATTTGTGACCCACGACATGGTTTATTGATCGTGAAAGGAACCACGGTCCGTTGACCTGCTTGTGGCTCATGCCCTCCTACAAGAGGTGGACCATGGGACGTTTCACGGGCCATGGACCAATCCACAAGCCGTGCAGAGGCTTGTGTATGCCCGGTAGAACCCCACCAAGCTTAGACACCAGCCCACGGACGGATCGTGGTCTTGATAACGAACTGTGGTGGCTCCCATGAAGCCAAGCCAGCAGACCCATATGTGTTGGACACCTAAACTACGTCGTTAAACCCATAAACTATATAGTTTTGGTCAGTTTGAGCCTAGTAACTTAATCAGAACTTATCCTAATCGATCATTCACCAAAAACTAGAGCAAAAGAAGAGAATTCAGGCGTTAGCATCCTTAAGAACAACAGCAAAAATTGAAAGATTCGATTTTTCCGTAAAATTCATCACCAGGTATGTGGGATTTCACTGGTGGATTCCTTTCATCCACTAAGTCCCTAGATTTCAGTCAAAATCTTGATTCCCTAAATATTGCTTTGACCTAGGGTTTTTAGAAATCCAGATAATTACTATGATTTAGTTGTTGTAATGTTCCTAATCAGATTATCATGTCTTAGTGACGTTTTGCAAATATTATTGCATGGAACTCAGAACCCTAATCGTGTTGTTCTTTTAGTTCATGAATTACACTAGTTAGCACAGATATACATGTCTTAGTTTTCAAATGTTTCATTATTAGTGCCTAATGTTGAATTTTCAGTTAGCATGTCAGAATCTTGAGCTATCCAGTTTATTTGCAGTTATGTTGTATTGTACTCATTCTAGTTGGGAGTAGGCTTGGACCTAGTTGGACTAGGGTCAGTCACCCTCATAGTCCCAGATCTACGTGCCCCCGTAGGAGTATAAGTCTCCTCTATTAGACATCATTTTTAGTGATCACGCCAGTCATGTCTTGATACCCTTGTCAAGGTATTTTAGGTCATCTCGATGGGCTGTATACATCGTACTCCACGCTTAGCTCACGTGGTTTTATATCAGTTAATAGTAGCTCCCACAGTCAAATTCTAGTGTGTTGATCAGGTTATCAGTTATAGTTCAGTATTCAGTTTTAGTATGTCATGTATTTGGTCATTGCACTCAGTTCAGTTCATCTTCAGTATGTTCAATATATTTATCATGTTCATTTTATATCATTGCTAGGTATGTTTTTTTTCCAGTAATGTATATTGTTCAACTTTATTCTATCATGCATGGTCAGTATCATTCAAGTACTGACGCATACTCTACGCTACATCTTCTCGTGATGTAGGTTCAGGTCCTCAGCATTCAGATCACGCATAGATCGGTTCCCGATCTCCATTTCAGCAGTATCAGTGGTGAGTCCTTATTCTTCAAAGACGATAGACATGTTTTCCTTTACTTTCAGTCTTCTAGTTTCAGTATTGCTAAAGTTAGCTGGGGAATGTCCCAGTATCTCTAGTCAGTTAGAGGCTTATTTCAAACATAGTTAGATTCAGTTTAGCTTGAGTTTTATCTTTCAGTTGTTATTAACCTCATAGTTTTTATATTCAGACTTAGGTCGGGTATTTCCCATCATTTCAGATTATATCATGTTTAAGCTTCCGCACAATATTTCTCCTTTAAGTTTATATTAGTATGCTTATGATATGCCAACTCAGGGTTAGCTTGGGGTCACTCGTGATCATATGTCCCGTGTTTACGTCAAGTGGGTAGCCTCAGGGCGTGACACACTTGGTATCAGAGCATTAGGTTTAAGTGTCCTAGGAATTCTGAAAAAGTCACACTAAGTAGAGTCCTTTTCATGGGTGTGTAGTGCACCACATCTAATGAGAGGGAGTGTCACGACCAAAGGATACCCCATAGAGGTAATGTAACACCCCGTATTCTACGTGTATGTAACAACATGTATTAATGCATATGTTTGTTCTATTCTTGTGATACTTGACATAGCCTTATAGTATAAGCGAGGGACCATGTTTCTTATATGATTAGAGTTGGTTTAAACTAGCTCGGAAGGTGATGTGATGCCTTGCACGTTTCAGCATGTGTACTACAAGTTAACTCCAACGGGAGTATTTAAACTCGAGACAATAAGGTGGTAATTGAGCTTAAAGTTGAAAGTTAAGTGCTAAGTTAAAGCAAAAGGGATTAATATTTAGAAAATGGAATAAAATAAGTGAGTTGCTTGCTTGACTTAACTAAGCTAGTAGGTGACAAGTAGGTGCATCACCTACTTTGACTTATTGACCCATCCAAAGGACCAAGTAGGTGCATCACCTACTTTAGCTACATGGATCTAGTTAAAAAGGCCAAGGTTTATGGATCATATTTGTGTCTATGCTAATGGACTCACTTGACGCCCAAATTAAGTTTAAAAAAAGGAAAATGAAACTAAAGCCCAGCAGCCAAATCTGCCAAGGCCCAATATATTTAAGCCCAAGTGAAAAGCAAGTAGGTGAATCACCTAGTTTGACCTTTAGAGCTACTTGATGTTGTCGCACCCTATTTCGAACTAGCCGAAACAGTTCACAACATAATA
>NW_006239193.1:134121-135825 GCF_000226075.1 Solanum tuberosum | reverse complement strand
AGGTTCTAGAGGATTATTTTTTTATGGTCAAGAAGGCTCCTTATAAACCCAATATGAGCTGATCTTTTCACTCATTTTAACATACAAAATTTATTGAGAATTAACTCCAGCTCTCTCTCTCTCTCTCTTTTCTCTTAAAGATTAAAACAGCAGCCTTAGAGTTCCTTCTAGGGTTCTTGAAGAAACCCTCATATCTGCAAAGCAAGGTAAGAGAAACACTTGTGGATTTAACTTAATTCTCCCATGGAAGACTAGAAAACATGCTATTCATGCTCAATTATAAGTAGAAGGCAGAAGTTCCCACAAGCTATTGCTCATTTTCCTTAATTATTAAGATACTTTTCTCTTCTTCTTTGGTTTAAGTGTGAAGGGAAATTGATGTTCTTAGAGGAATTCAAGTTATAAGGAAAAGTTGCAGAAATTGAGGTAAGGTGACTGCTCCATTTTATTCCTACTTATGTATGAGTTTGAGTGAAGAATTATGGGTGTGCTGTCATAAAGAACTTAAGGGGATGGTGAGTTCAATAATTGGTTGTAGGATAAAGAATATTTGAAGCTGTTTTATGTGTATTGTTGTTGGTGCAGCTTGGGTAATCTTGGAAAATGATATATAATGGATGTATTGGGCAGAGAAGGAGGGTGTGATGATACATATTATTTTAAAGGTTATATGGGCTCATTATCCGTCAATGTTAGCTACTGTTTTACGGGGCACACGGTGTGATAGCTGCTAATTTTAGTTTATCATGACTTATATTGTAGATTAAAACCTAAAAGGGAAGGCTGAATCATGATAGTTCTATTGGTCAGATGATAAGGTATGTAAGGCTATTTGATTTCCTATTTCTTTGGCATGAATCCAACACTTGCATTACAAAAAGTAACCTTTCTAAGTGTCCTTGGTAGTGACTGATCCATAGTTGCAGTTCCTACTCCCTAGAGCAGTAAAGTGAGTACTCTACTCTAATATGAGTTTGTTACTAAATGTACGTGCTTACTCTACTAAGTATTAGCATGCAAGGTTAAACTTGTTTCATCGTCAAAGTACCCTTGGCACGTATTTCCCTTATATACGCCAAAATTATCCTAGATTACATATGGTACATATGTTTATATGTTGGATATACAATCTGCTCATATCATGCCAACTTGCTTCAATTATCTATATATATGTCATCTGGTCACATGTTCATATGTTCCCTTTATTGGTTATTACTCCCATTGTGTTAGACTATAATGTTACATCACAAGATCCCTACTTGCTCTATTGTACATTTTATATGTACTTACTTGGAATATGTATTCGTCCTAAAGTTGAAGTTGTCCACGTTCTACTTTGGTTCCACGTTCACGTATACCTTGTATTTGATATTAGTAAGTGAGTATTTGGCTATCATATAGAGTTCAAACTTCTTGGCTGAATGTTAAATGTCTTCACTTGATATGTGCTTTAATTTGAGATGCCAAAATTCTTAACTGAGTCATATGCTCCTAAGTATTACATGTGCATGTCACATTTGCTTCCCATGTCATTGTTATTATCGTAAGTCCATATTCATATGTCTTCTACTAAGTGTCCATAGTTCCAAATCTCAACAATAATTATGACCACCAAAACAGCAATCTCAAAAGATTGTGATCATCAAAAGAACAATATCTAAAGAGTTATGAACATCAAAACAACAATCTCAAAGATAAAGAATT
>NW_006239193.1:129800-134039 GCF_000226075.1 Solanum tuberosum | reverse complement strand
CAATTGGTATAGAAGGGTGGCAGCTCAGGGGCGAAAGCCTAGCATGGGCCGATCCCAATTTGTGGAATTAAGAGGACTGTATCCCAGGGGTTAAAATGCCTAGCATGGGTCATCCTCTTCTACCGCTGGTCATTTGTATCATATGTCTCATAAACATTATCATGCAAAGAAAAGTAAACAAAAGAATGTAACGTACACGATTCCACAAGTATAAAGAAAAGGTGGTCTCTAATCCTTATCTATTGTTATTTGGTTTCACTTGAGCTCTCATTTTACATATGGTTGTATTATGCCTTACATATTCAGTACATTCTTTCGTACTGACGTCCCTTATTGGGGACGCTGCATTTCATGTTGCAGGTACAGGTACTCAACTAGTAGATGTCCCCAATAGAAGCACATGATATTCAGCGGTTGTTGGTGAGCTCCAGGTTGATTCGAGGCTTTGCCGAGTCTTTACTATGTGTAGTTCATTGTGGTACAATCATGGATTCCAGTAGAGGCTTTGTAGACCAATATTGTAAAGCTATCACCTGAATTTATAGTTTCACTTGTCACATGTATCGATTCTTCTAGTCAACATGTGTTGTATATAAAGCTTCTCATTAGTAAATAAATCTACATAGTAGTAGTTTACTTTCTCATCATAGGTGACTTGTAAAGCATGTGTTCATATGGTACTTGTCTGCCTCACCTAGGGTTGGGGTGTGACAGGTAACAAGGTGCATAATACCCCGAAGGGCACCATGTGAGCCACTTAGCATATCATCACATAAAGCATTAGAACAAAAAGAGTAAAACACATTTCAAGTCTTAAAAAGTTTTTCATTAAAGCAAAGTGGAAGTCTAGACTTGTCTCAATATAGCCATCTATTACAATCTTGTATCAAATAGGAACACAGCCCATACAACATAATCTGAAATTTAAATACAAGAAAAGGAACTACAAAGGTAATATCCGTCCTCGAACCATGAGGACTCACCAACAAGAAAGGAGAAATGAACAAATCCAAGCTCTAGCAACAATTGGGACCACCTTGAGAACTGGACCCTACACTTGGGGAAAATGTAGGAAAATATAGATTAGTACAAAAATGCAATAAGTATGATAGCCATGCATATAATCATGAAAACATACAAAAAGGGACAATTTAGTTTAATGCATGCAATTTACTTAGTTAAAGCAATATTTTTAGGGTAAAGGAAAAGCATAAGTCATAAGCATATTCATTACATAGATCATCATATCATAAGAGAAACATATCATAAGTACCCTCAAAGCATAAAAGTGCAATGCATTAATAAGATCCCATAATCCACCCATGCTAACGAAAGCTTCTTGAATAGCCATAGTTCATAATTCATATTCTTATTATATTAGGAATAAGCCTTAACCGACATAGACCATGTGAGCTTACCATAGAATCCGGTGTTTCCCACACCGAAAAGGGTTATCCTACTTGCCTAAGGTAGAACCATACTTTTAGCTTTTAGGTGGATCCACTAGCTAAATAACCTATGGGGGCACATAGTTTATGGTATAAGGATATTGCTACTAGAAACCTGCCCTTTCTAGCGGGGGAGCTTCCATCTCAAGACATACTTTCTAGAAACCCGCCTTTTCTAGCGGGGGAACTTCGATCTCATATTCAATATCCACTCGGTGCTAAGAATAATTCCCATGGAGTACATATTAAGCCCTGACTTCAGTTCATATTCATGGAAAAATGCCTGGACACTCAATCCAACATAATTCATAAGACAGCTCATAGATTCAATAGGTCAGAATAGCCTTTCAACCTTAGAATCATCATATTCAAACATAGGTGTGTAGATGAGGATAACCTCTCAACAACACAACCACTAAATCATAATCATAATCACTTTACTCTCAAATTGTTCTTAAAGCATAAACATAAATCTCATAATCATGCATAATTCTCATATTTTGCCCTTTAAGGACCATAGATCATATTCAATCAACACATCTAGAATTTCAACATTAGACATGGATGATAAAATAATTCAAATAACTCAATTACTATAAGCATAATCTCAGAATATTCTTCTTTCATCAATTAACTCACATCACAAGGTCACAAATTGGGAATATGGGGATTTCATGGATTCTTGGGAGATTTCATCATTAAACTAAAATAAATCCTCAATACAATCATAATATAAAGTAATTAAATCAATAGAATCATTTTTGAAAAGGAATCCATGACTTAGAATCAAACCCTAGCTTTTAGGGAATTTCTCCCTTTGAAATTGAGTTTTGAAGGGACTCCACGGATGAATTCTATCCATGGATGAAGAGCTACCATACCTTAGCTTTGAATTCCAATGCAATTGAGTAGAAAATCTTGCTCCTTCAACCCTAGCTTCACCTTTCTTCTTCTTCTTCCTTGGAGTTCTAGAGAGAGATTTTTTTTGGAGAGGGTTTGGGTATTTCTTTTGGTTTTTGGAATTATGAGGAAGATGACTTAATTTACGGACTTAAAAACTTTATATAGTTAGTCTAATTTAGTGTAAAACGACTTCATTTAAAATTAATTAAAACCAGAAAACCCCATAATGCCCCTAAGTGTAACTGCCAAATAGCAGTTTCAGGCCTCACCTACGACCACACGACAACGGTCCGTGGATGGACCCACGTGGTGTGTTGGTGAACCATGGGTGGAGGTTCAGAGACCTTTTTTTGGTAGGATTGACACACGGTTTCCCACCCACGAGGTGTGGGAGGACCTACGGGGCATGGGTTGCCATTATGGGTCACTGCCCAGGCAGCCTCCTAAGGGTCCTCATCAAGGACCCATGGTTGGTCCTTGGGGTTTGAAACTTGGCGTTCTAACACGAAAACATTTATTTTAAGGTACAGGGAGGTACGTTTACAACTCTAACCCTAATGTTAAGCTCTATTTTAGCCTATTAGTTTTTGGAGTGTTACAGGGAGGCAACAAAGTGTTATAGGAAACCTTCACTTTCTTTGCTACTCTTATCGTGCGTGAGGTATGATCCAACTTATCGTTCTAAATCATCGTTATGTTTTCATATCATGCCTCGTCGTATAGCTTATGCAAGAAATTCTAATCCCCGTAATGTTAATGCAGCTCCTCCATCCCAAACCATGAGGTTTCGAATGCAGAGTTTCGGAATGCTATTCAGCTTTTGGATCAAAGTGTAGCCAACCATAACAATCAACAGGTTCTAGTTCTGACAAATGCTAGTGGTGGATGAGTAGCAGCTAGGGTCCGTGATTTCTTTAGGATGAATCCGCCTGAATTCCTAGGGTCGCAAGTTGGTGAGGACCCCAGTACTTCATTGATGAGGTTAAGAAGATCTTTGGAGTGATGTAAGTGATTGGAATTGATAGGGTAGAGTTGGCGTCCTACCAGCTTAAGGATGTGGCTCACATTTGGTTAACGCAGTGGAAGGAAAATAGGGGTTAGAATGCAACTTCTGTGACTTGGGAGTGTTTTACTGGAGCTTTTCTGGACAGGTTCTTTCCAAGAGAGTTGAGGGAGGCTAAGGCTCAATAATTTATGAATTTGAGACAAGGTAACATGTCAGTCAAAGAGTACGAACTGAAGTTCACCCAACTCTCCAGGTATGCTCCCCACATGGTTGCCGATTCAAGGGCATAGATGAACAAGTTTCTGTTTGGGGTATCCGATTTTGGTAAAGACAGAGTACAAAATGCTATGTTGTTAGACGATATAAACATCTATAGGCTCATGACTCATGCTCAGCAGGTTGAGGGAGATAAGCTTAGGGAACAGGCTAAGGACAACAAGAAGGCTAGGACACGTAACTATGATTACTCACAGTAGAAATTGGGTGGTGGAAATCACTCGCAGTTTCAACGAAGGTCTTCAGCTCCAGCACCTTCATCAGGTAGTGCTCCATCCCCTAGGTATCAATAGGATTAGAAAGGTAGGGCATCAGGTTCTAAGTCTCAGGGGATTGTTTCCGGTACCAGAACCTACTCAATTCTCCGAAGTATGGTAACAACCATCCGGGCGAGTGTCTTATGAGAAAGGAAAGATGTTTTGGGTGTGGTCAGACTGGTCACAGGTTGAGAGATTGTATTTCTTCTAAATAGATTCAAAGAGGTAATAATAGTAGGGTTCAGTCTACAGCTCCAGTAGGACCAGCAGGTCACCCGACTCAGTAGGGTGCTTCATCTGGTACAGGTGGCGGTTAGTGCCAGAACAGGTTGTATGCTCTCCAAGCTCG
>NW_006239193.1:106570-123273 GCF_000226075.1 Solanum tuberosum | reverse complement strand
AAAAGGCTTCACTTGGAAATTTCGGATTTTGATACGGTTGCTCTAAAATTCGGGTTAGACCCATTTCCCACTCAATTTGACCCCCTAAACAAGAATATGAAGTCGGATTTTCGAAAAACGAAACGGATCTTTTTATAAGTAGCTAAACAAGTTTCCGGTAACTTCCGAAGCACATTTTTAAGAACTTTTTGGGTCAAATTCAAATATAATCATTTCATTAAGTTCTCGACTCTAAACTCACATGTGAGGCTCTAGTTTCACTCTATCATTTTCCGAGTCGTTACAGCCAGGACCAGGAAGATTCTCCTGATGTGGTCACTAGTACGTTACGAGTTTTTTATTTAGATGTTTATGCCTTGTTAGATCCAGGGGCTACACTGTCTTTTGGAACTCCCTATATAAAAGTAAACTTCGATGTCAGTTGAGAAACTCTCTCAGAACTCTTCTCAGTCTCTACTCTAGTTGGTAACCCAGCTATAGCTAGATGGGTATACAAATATTGCCCTGTCACAGTCTTTCAGATAGTCACCTCAGCAGATCTTGTAGAGTTAGAAATGGTAGTCTTTGATATCATTCTAGGCATGGATTGGTTACATTCCTGTTATGCTTCAATCGGTTGTAGAACTAGAATCATTCATTTTCAGTTTCCAAGCGAACAAGTCTTAGAATGGAAGGGCAGTAGCTCAATGCCTATGGGTCGATTCATTTCTTAACTTAAGGCCAAAAAGATGATCTCTAAGGGGTATCTTTTTCATCTAGTTCGGGTAAAGGATTCAAGCTCTGAAATCCCAACTCTTGAGTCAGTCCTAGTACTTAATGAGTTCCCAAAAGTGTTTCCAAAAGATCTTCCCCGGTTCCTCCCGAAAGGGAAATCAACTTTTGAATTGATCTCCTTTCAGATACCCAACCTATTTCTATTCCTCCTTACAGAATAGCTCCAGTTGAGCTTAAGGAATTGAAAGAGCAGTTGAATGACCTTCTAGATAAGGGCATTATCAGACCTAGTATTTCCCCATGGGGTGCACCAGTTTTGTTCGTGAAAAAGAAAGATGGTTCTCTCAGGATATGCACTGACTATCGATAGTTGAACAAAGTCACAATGAAGAATAAAAAACCTAAACCCAGGATTGATGAGTTGTTTGACCAACTTCAGGTTGCTAGTCATTTTTTGAAGATAGACATCAGATCTGATTATCATCAGCTCAGAGTCAGAGATAGTGACATCTCAAAAACAGCCTTCAGAACTCGGTATGGTCATTATGAATTCGTAGTTATGTCATTTCGACTAACCAATGCTGCTGCAGCTTTCATGGATTTGATGAACAGGTTTTCAATCATTATTTGGACTTGTTTGTTATCGTCTTTATTGATGATATCCTCATTTACTCTAGGAATGAGGAAGAACATGCAACTCATTTGTGGGTTGTGCTACAAACTCCCAAAGATCGCCAGTTATTTGCTAAATTCAGCAAATATGAGTTTTGGTTGTAATCTATTGCGTTCCTTCGGCATATAGTGTCTAGCGGAGGGATCTAAGTGGATTCTCACAAAATAGAGGCAGTGAAGCAATGGCCCACACTGTCACTCCCCGAGGCTACCCCGAGGACATGGACACGGGACCTAGGATCACGAGTGAACCCAAGCTAACCATGTTGGCATATCATAAGCATAATTAAAGATTTCAACATATTAGACATACTGTGCGAAAGCTAGAAACATATCATAAAATGAAATGATGGGGAATACCCATTCTAAGTCTGAATATATATATATATATATATATACTGAACAAGAGTATAAGAAAATGAACTATAACTCAAATGCTAATGTTGAATCTATATATGTCTGAAATAAGCCTGTAACTGACTAGAGATGTTGGGACATGCCCCAGCTAACTCTATAAAATACTTACACTAAAAGATTGAAAATTGAAAGATAATATGTCACTCGTCCACAAAGAATGAGGACTCGCCACTAATGTTGTTGAACTAGAGATCGGGAACCGATTTATGCGTGATCTGGATGCTGAGGACCTGAACCTACATCATGAGAAGATGTAGAGAAGAGTATGCGTCAGTACTAGAAGGTACTGAGCATGCAGGATAGAATAAAGTTGAACAATAAAACGTAACTGAAATAGAGCATAATGATCAATGATATAAGATAAAAATGAAGAAGACGCTAAACATGTTGAATATGAACTAACTGATGTAATGACCAAGTTTATAATATATTGAATACTGAACTGAAACTAATAACCTGGTCAATACACTACAATCTGTCTGTGGGAGCTACTAATAACCGAAATAAAACCACATGAGCTAAATGTGGGTTCGATGTATACGCAATACCGAGGGGATCCAATATACCTTGCCAAGGGTAAAGAGGCATGACTGGTGTGATCACTAAATATAATGCCCAAATAGGGGACTTACCTACAGGGGCACGTAGTTCTGGGACTATGAGGGTGACTGACCCTAGTCCAACTCGGTATTAAGCCTACTCCCAATAGAATGTATAAAATCGAAAAAACTGTAATAAACTGAATAGCTTAAGATTCTGACATGTTAACTGAAAATGTAACATTAATACACTAATAATGAAACATTCTTAACTGGAGCATGTATAATCGAATAAGCTGACCTAGCAAGTATAATTCATGAACGGAATGAATCTATAAAACTAGGGTTCTGAATTTCATGCAAGAACTAACTAACAATTCTATGAAAACATAATAATCTGATTTGTCTAACAACTGATTCCCAACATAAATCTAAAATTATAGAAACCCTAGGTCTAAGCATGATGTAGAGAATCAAGAATTTGTCTGAATTCTAGGGACCGAATGGGTGGAAGGAACCCATTAGTGAAATCCCATATACTTGGTGACGACTTTCACGAAGAAATTTTTCAATTTTAGGGCTAGAACTGACGAAACCTTGTTGCGTTCATGGACTAGAGCTTCTCAACTTTTTCTCTTGTTTTGCTCTAAGATCGATGAAATTTTTGTGAATGATTGATTAGGTTAGTTTCTAATTTAGTTTATAGGCTAAAACTAACCAAAACTACATAGTTTAGGGGTTAAACGACGTAGTTTAGGGGACCAACGCATAGGGGAAAATACCAAATGACCCCTGACTTAAATTCTGACGCAGCTAACCACGGCTCCTCTGATGAACCATCAAAGGGACCACGGACCGTCAAGCTGGCTGTGGTCCTTGGTCCAGTAGCTGCTAGTTTGTGGGATGATCTTCCACGGGCACCACCTTAGACCGTCGTTAGGATCATGGCCCGTGAAGGGTCCCGTGGTATGACGTTTGGGCCTAGTAGACTTTGCCTGGCTCCCACGAGCGCCAGTACAGCCCGTGAAGGGCTCTGTGGTCCACCTCTGCTGGAAGGGTATTGAGTTCACGGGCAGGTCAACGGGCCATTGTCCCTCTCACGGTCCGCGAACCCTATCATGGTTCACTGGTTCTGGTGTTATTCTACTGTATTTTCTAAGTTTGGTTTCCGAGGTGTTACAATATCTCCCCTTTGGGATCATTTTTCCTCGAATGAAGTTTAAACTAGCTGAGTATGGAGGGAAAGAGTTGCAAACCCTACCTCTGAGCACCAGAAACTGATTTCAGACTGAACTAAGTTCAAAGAATATGCAAATACGCTGAAAATGCAAGCATAACTGAAGGAACATGATACTAAGACTGAAGCAATGCATGAATGACTGAAAAATTGGGGAGGAACTATTACCTCAAGCTGGAATTGAATCGGAAGGAAAGAGGTGAGAATACTTGGCCTTCATGGCTGCTTCTACTTCCCAAGTAGCTCCCTCTACGGACTGACTTTCCATAAAACCTTAACTGAAGCGACTTCTTTATTTCTCAACCTTCGAGCTTGACGATCAAGAATCTCAATTGGCATATCTTCATAAGTGAGATTATCATTCACAACCACACTTTCCAAGGGTACTATGGATGTTGGATCACCAACACACTTCTTCAATTACGAAATGTGAAACACCGGATGCACTGCTGCTAGTTGTACTAGCAACTCTATCTCATAAGCCAGTTTACCAACTCTTTTCAAGATCTTGTAAGGTCTTACATATCTAGGATTGAGCCTACCTTTCTTGAAAAATCTCATCACCCCATTCATAGGTGACAGTTTCAAGAAAACCTAATCATCAATTTGGAACTCCA
This sequence comes from Solanum tuberosum, assembly GCF_000226075.1. NCBI lineage: Eukaryota > Viridiplantae > Streptophyta > Magnoliopsida > Solanales > Solanaceae > Solanum > Solanum tuberosum. The sequence continues at coordinate 119,077 of NW_006239193.1, read as the reverse complement.
AGTCCATTCTCCTTACATCTGCATAGGACTTCTGGCAACTTTGGGCTGTCTTAAGCCTATCTCTGATGAGCTGATCTTTCTCCATATCATCATGAACCGAATCTGGCCCTACCAAGGCTGCTTCACCTACTTCAAACCAACCAACTAGAGATCTGCACCTACGCCCCATACAATGCCTTATAAGGGGCTATGTGAATGTTGGAATGGTAGCTATTATTGACGACGAACTCTATATGAGGAAGGTGATTATCCCAACTACCCTTGAATTCGATCACGCAATCTCTTAACACTTCCTCAAAGGTTTGAATGGCACGCTCTTCCTGACCATCCGTTTGTCGATGAAATGTTGTGTTGAGATTAACCTGAGTACCATGACCTTTCTGAAATGACTTCCAAAAATGAGAGGTAAACTGAGGACCTCTATCTGAGATGATAGACAAAGAAACCCTATGCAGCCTAACTATCTCATTAATGTAAAGCTTGGTGTAGTCCTCCGCAGAATTTGTAGTCTTAACAGCCAAGAAATGAGCAGACTTAGTAACTTTGTCTACTATCACCCAAATAGAGTCATGCTGTCTGCGAGTACGAGGTAAAACTGTAATGAAGTCCATATTGATCACTTCCCACTTCCATATAGGAATGTTGATCTCTTGAGTCATACCTCCTAGTTTCTGATGTTCTACCTTCATATGCTGATAATTGGGGCACTTATCCATAAAATCTGCTATATCCTTTTTCATGTCATTCCACCAAAAGACTTCTCACAGATCACGATACATCTTAGTGGCACCTGGATGAATAGAATACCTGGAGTTATGGGCTTCTGCAAGAATCTGATGTCTCAACTCACCCACTTTAGGAACACATAATCGACCCTGATAGTGAAGCACGCCATCTCCCTCTTGGGAGAAAACATCAACTCTCTGCTGATGAACTGCACCCTTCAGTTGAAGTAATATCGGAACACTGTCTTGTTTTTCCTTAACCTCCACTACAAATGAATATTATGACCCATTCTGAACTGTTACACCACCATTAGATATGCTCATAAGGCAAACTCCCAACCGAGCAAGCATGTGAACATCTTTTGCTAGTTCTTTTCTTTCTTCCTCAACATGTACTACACTACCCATAGATAGTCTTCTCAGAGCATTCGCTACTACATTGGCCTTACCAGGATGGTAAAGCACATTCATTTCATGATCTTTGAGAAACTCAATCCATCTGCTCTGGCGAAGATTCAACTCTTTCTGGGTGAACACATACTAAAGGCTCGTATGGTCTGTGAACAACATACAAGTAACGTCTCCAAATATTTAGGGTAAATACTATGGCTGCAAGCTCTAGGTCATGAGTCGGATAGTTCTTCTCATGCACCTTAAGTTGTCTAGAAGCATAAGATATAACCTTACCTCGCTTCATCAACACACAACCTAGTCCGATTCTGGACGCATCACAATAGATCACATAACTGTCTGAACACTCTGGTAGAGTCAAAATAGAAGTTGTAGTCAACCTAGTTTTCAGTTCTATAAAGCTCTTGTCACACTCATCTGACCATTGAAACTTAACCTTTTTCTGAGTTAACTTAGTCAATGGAGAAGTTATGGATGAAAATCCTTCCACGAACCTTCTGTAATAACCCACATATAGAAACTTATTCATATGTGCCCTCGAATCAGCAACCATATGGGGAGCATACCTGGAAAGTTGGGTGAACTTGAGCCTGTACTCTTGGACTGACATACTACCTTGCCTCAAATTCATGAACTCCTGAGCTTTTGCCTCCCTCAACTCTCTTGGGAAGAACATGTCCAAAAAAGTCTCATTAAAACATTCCCACTTGATAGGAAATGCATTTGTACCCCTGTTTTCTTTCCATTTAGTAAACCAGATGTGAGCTACATCCTTAAGATGGTAGAACGCCAACTCTACTCTATCATTTCCAGTCACTTGCATCACTCCAAAGATTTTCTTGACCTCATCAATGAAGTTTTGGGGATCTTCTCCAACTTGCAACGCTAGAAATTCTAGTGGATTCATACGGATGAAGTCTCAGACCCTGGTTGGTGCGGACCCAACATTAGTATTTGCAGAAACTGGAACCTGCTGATTGTTCAGTTTGGCTACACTCTGAGCCAAAAGTTGAATAGCGTTCTGAAACTCTGCATTTGAAACCTCATGGTCTGGGATGGGAGGAACTATGTTAGTGTTGCGGGCATTCACATTTCTTGCATAAGCTCTACGAGGAGGTATGATATGAAAATGCATAACGACAATTAGAAAGAGAAGTTAGATCATACTTTACGCACGATAAGCATAGAAAGTGAAGTTTTACTCTAAAACACCTCGTAGCCTCCCTCTCATAAGATGTGGTGCAGTTCACACCGATGAAAAAGACTCTACTTAGTGCAGTTTTTCAGACATCCAAGGACACTTAAACCTAATGCTCTAATACCAAGTTTGTCACGCCCCGAGGCTACCCCAGGACGTGGACACGGGACCTAGGATCATGAGTGACCCCAAGCTAACCCTGTTAGCATATCATAAGCATACTTAAAGATTTTCAACATAATAGACATACTGTGTGAAAGCTAGAAATATATCATAAAATGATATGATAGGGAATACCCATTCTAAGTCTAAATATATATATACTGAACAAGAGTTTAAGACAATGAACTATAACTCAAATGCTAAAGCTGAATCTATCTATGTGCTAACTGACTATAGATACTGGGACATGCCCCCAACTAACTCTAGCAAATACTTAAACTAAAAGACTTAAAATGGAAAGATAACATGTCACTCGTCCTCAAAGAATGATGACTCATCACTTATGTTGCGGAACTAGAGATCGGGAACCGATCTATGCATGATTTGGATGCTGAGGACCTGAACCTACATCACGAGAAGATGTAGAGAAGAGTATGCGTCAGTACTTGAAGGTATTGTGCATGCAGGATAGAATAAAGTTGAAAAATATAACATAACTTAAATAGAGCATAGTGATCAGTGATATAAGATAACCATGAAGAAAATGCTAAACATGCTGAATATGAACTAACTGAATGTAATGACCAAGTTTATAACATACTAAATACTGAACTGAAACTGATAACATGGTCAATACACTAGAATCAATATGTGGGAGCTACTAATAACCAACATAAAACCACATGAGCTAAATGTGGAGTCCGATGTATACGCCCCATCGAGGGGACCCAATATACCTTGCCAAGGGTATAGAGGCATGACTGGCGTGATCACTAAATATAATGCCCACAAAGGGGACTTACCTATGGGGGCACGTAATTCTAAGACTATGAGGGTGATTGACCCTAGTCGAACTCGGTATTATGCCTACTCCCAATAGAATGTATAAAATACAACAAAACTATAATAAACTGAATAGCTCGAGATTCTGACATGTTAAATGAAAATGCATCATTAATATACTGATAATGAAACATTCTTAACTAGAGCATGTATAACTGAATAAGCTAGCCTAGCAAATGTAATTCATGAACTAAATGAATCTACACAACTAGGGTTCTAAATTTGATGCAAGAACAAAGCAACAATTCTATGATAACATTATAATCTCATTTGGTTTAGTCTAACAACTAATTCCCAGCACAAATCTGAATTTCCAGAAACCTTAGGTCTAAGCATGATGGAGAGAATCAAGAAATTGATAGAATTCTAGGGAACTAATGGGTGAAAGGAACCCGCTGGTGAAATCCCACATACCTGTTGACGACTTTCACGGAGAAATCTTTCGATTCGGGGTTGGAACAGACGAAACTTTGTTGCGTTCTTCTATTAGGGCCGCTTGACTTTTCCTCTTGTTTTGCTCTAACATCGATGATTTTTTGTGAATGATTGATAAGGTTAGGTTCTAATTTAGTTTCTAGGCTAAAACTGACCAAAACTACGTAGTTTAGGGGTCCAACGCACAAGGGAAAAGACAAAATGACCTCTGACTTAAAATCTGATGCAGCTAACCACGGCCCCTCTAACGGACAATCAAAAGGACCACGGACAATCAAGTTGGTCACGGTCCTTGGTCCAGTAGCTGCTGGTTTCTGGGACGAGCTTCCACTGGCTCCACCACAGTCCATCGTCAGGACCACGGCCTGTGAAGTGTCCTGTGGTCTGACGTTGGGCCTGGTGGATTCTACCTAGATCCCACGAGCACCAGTACGGCCTGTGATGTGGTCCACGGCCCGTGAAGGGCTCTGTGGTACACATCTGCTGGAAGGGTGCTGAGTTTACGAGCAGGTCAACGGACTGTGGTCCCTCTCACGGTCCGTGAACCCTACTGTGGTTCATTGGTTCTGGTGTTTTTCTGCTGCATTTTCTAAGTTTGGTTTTTGAGGTGTTACACAGACCTACCTCTCCTACAGATATCAGAAGTTTCTTGGGTGTAGCCGGTTATTATAGAAGGTTTGTGGAAGGATTTTCATCCATAGCTTCTCCATTGACTAAGTTGACTCAGATAAAGGTTAAGTTTCAGTGGTCAGTAGAGTCTGAGAAGAGCTTCTAAGAACCGAAAACTAGGTTGACTACAACTCCTGTTGTGACTCTACCGGAGGGTCAGACGGTTATGTGATCTATTGTGATACATCCAGAGTCGACCTAGGTTGTGTGTTGATACCGTGAGGTAATGTTATAGCTTACGCTTCTAGAAAGCTTAAGGTGCATGAGAAGAACTATCCGACTCATGACCTTCGAGCTTGCAGTCGTAGTATTTTCCCTTAATATTTGGAGACATTACTTGTATGGTGTTCACGTAGATGTGTTCACAAACCATAAGAGCCTTCAGTATGTGTTTACCAAGAAAAAGTTGAATCGTTGCTAGAGGAGATGACTTGAATTCCTCAAAGACTATGATATGGATATGCTCTACCATCCTGGTAAGGCCAACATAGCAATTGATGCTCTTAGTAGAATATCTATGAGTAGTGTAGCGCATATGGAGGAAGAAAGAAGGGAATTAGCAAAAGATGTTCACCGGCTTGCTTGCTTAAGAGTTTGCCTTCTGAACATATCAGATGATAATGTGACCGTTCAGAATGGCTCAGAATCTTCACTAGTAGCGGAGGTTAAGGAAAAACAAGACAGTGATTCGATATTACTTCAATTGAAGGGTGCAGTTCATTAGCAGAAAGTTGAGGTTTTCTCCCAACGGGGAGATGGTGTGCTACGCTACCAAGGTCATTTATGTGTTCCTAAGGTGGGTGAGTTGAAGCAGCAGATCCTTACAGAAGCCCATAATTCCAGGTATTCTATTCATCCAGGTGCCACCTAGATGTACTGTGATCTGCGGGAAATCTTTTGGTGGAATGGCACGAAGAGAGATATAGCTGATTTTGTGGCTAAGTGCCCAAATTGTCAACAGGTGAAGGTAGAACATCAGAAACCAAGAAGTATGACTCAAGGGATTAACATTACTACATGGAAGTGGGAAGTGATAAACATGGACTTCATTACAGGTTTACCTCGTACTCGCTGACAGCATGACTCCATTTGGGTGATAGTAGACAAAGTTACTAAGTCCGCTCAATTTTTGGTTGTTAAGACTACTGATTCGGCGGAGGACTACGCCAAGCCTTACATTAATGAGATACTCAGGTTGCATGGGGTTCCTTTGTCTATCATCTCATATAGAGGTCCTCCGTTTACCTGTCATTTCTGGAAGTCATTTCAGAAAGGTCTTGGTACTCAGGTTAACCTCAGCACAACATTTCTTCCACAGACATATGGTCAGGCAGAGCATACCATTCAGACCTTAGAGGACATGTTGAGAGCTTGTGTGATCGACTTCAAGGGTAGTTGAGATGATCACCTTATTCTTATAGAGTTTTCCTACAACAATAGCTATCATTCCAGCATTCAGATGGCCCCTTATGAGGCATTGTGTGGGAGTAGATGCAGATCTCCAGTTGGTTGGTTTGAAGTAGGTGAAGCAGCCTTAATAGGGCTAGACTCGATTCATGATGCTATGGAAAAAGTTCAGCTCATTAGAGATATACTTAAGACAGCCTAGAGTCGCCAGAAGTCCTATGCAAACGTGAGGAGAAGGGACTTGGAGTTCCAAGTTGATGATTGAGTTACCCATGAAGGGGGTGAAGAGATTTGGCAAAAAGGAGAAGTTCAGCCCTAGATATGTAGGCCCTTATAAGATCTTGAAAAGGGTTGGTAAAGTGGCTTATCAGTTAGAGTTACCAACAGAACTAACAGCAGTGCATTTGGTCTTTCACATTTCGTTGTTGAAGAAGTGTGTGCGTGATGCAGCATCCATAGTACCTTTAGAGAGTGGCTGTGAAGGATAGTCTCACTTATGAAAAATTGCCAGTTGAAATTCTTTATTGTCAAGTTCGAAGGTTGAGAAATAAAGAAGTCGCTTCAGTTAAGGTATTGTGGAGGAGTAAATCTGTAGAGGGAGCTACTTGGGAAGCAGAAGCAGCCATGAAGGCCAAGTATCCTCCTCTTTTTCCTTCCGATCCTATTCCAACTTGAGGTAATAGTATCTCTTCAGTCTTTCAGTTACTCTTGCGTAATTTCAGTCTTAGTATCATGTTCTTTCAGTTATACATGCATTTTCAGCGTATTTGAATGTTCATGGGATAGTTCAGTCAGGTTTCAGTTTCCAGTACTTAGTGGTAGGGTTTGCAATTCTTTGCCTCCATACTCAGCTAGCTTAGGCTTCCTTTGAGGACGAATATTCTCAAGTCGGAGATATTTTAACACCTCAGAAAAATCAGCTTTTGGACTCCGCAGAAAAATCTGTGAACCACGGCAGGGTTCACGGACCGTGAAAGGAACCACGGTCGGTTGACCTGCCCGTGGCTCATTCCCTCCCAGAAGAGGTGGAGCACGGGACCCTTCACGGGCAGTGGCCACCCAACAAGTCGTGGGAAGGCTCATGTATGCCAGGCAGAACCCCACCAAGCTCAGACACCAGACCACAGATCCCTTCACGGGTCGTAGTCTTGATGACGGGCCATGGTGGCTCCTATGAAGCCAAGCCAGTAGGCCCCTAGCCCAAGTGAAGGACCACGGTGACCTTCACGATCTGTGATCCTTCACTCAGTCCGTGAAGTGGACCATAGAGGAAAGGGCCAAGAACCTGTAGCTCCTGGTCAACAGACCACAACCCATACGACGAACCATGTCCTTCTGATGGGCCGTCATTGCGTCCATGGTCGGGACCCATCAAATTTTAAGTGAGGACGTTTTGGTCTTTTCCCTTATGCATTGGACACCTAAACTATGTCGTTTAACCCCTAAACTATGTAATTTTGGTCAGTTTGAGCCTAGTAACTTAATCAGAACTTACCATAATCGATCATTCACCAAAAACTAGAGCAAAAGAAGAGAATTCAGGAGTTAGCATCCTCAAGAACATCAGCAAGGTTTTCTTCAGTTCCAGCTTTGGAATCGAAAGATTTCTCCGTGAAATTCGTCACTAGGTATGTGGGATTTCCCTGGTGGATTCTTTTCATCAACTAGGTCCCTAGATTTAAGTCTAAATATTGATTCCCTAAATATTTCTTAGACCTAGAGGTTCTAGAACTCCAGATAATTGCTATGATTTAGTAGTTGTAACATTCCTAATCAGATTACCATGTCTTAGTGATGTTTTTCGTAGATTCTTGCATGGAACTCAGAACCCTAATCATGTAGTTCTTTTAGTTCATGAATTATACTAGTTAGGATAGATAAACATATATACATGCCTCAATTTTCAAATGTTTCATTATCAGTACTTAATATTGCATTTTTAATTAGCATGTCAGAATCTTGAGCTATCCAGTTTATTTGTAGTTATGTTGTATTGTACACATTCTAGTTGGGAGTAGGCTTAGACCAAGTTGGACTAGGGTTAGTCACCCTCATAGTCCCAAAATTACGTGCCCTTATAGTAGTATAAGACCCCTCTGTTGGGCATCATTTTTAGTGATCACGCCAGTCATGCCTCTATACCCCAAGCAAAGTATATTGGGTCCTCTTGATGGGGCATATACATCAGACTCCACGTCTAGCTCATGTGGTTTATGTTGGTTATTAGTAGCTCCCACAGTTAGATTCTAGTGTGTTATCAGGTTATCAATTACAGTTCAATATTCAGTTTCAGCATGTCATGTATTTGGTCATTGAACTTAGTTCAGTTCATCTTCAGTATGTTCAGTATATTTATCATGTTCATTTTATATCATTCTCAGTATGTTTTGTTCAGTTATGTATATTGTTCAGCTTTATACTATCATGCATGCTTAGCACCTTTCAAATACTTACACATACTCTACGGTACAGCTTCTCGTGATGTAGGTTCGGTCCTCAGCATTCAGATCACACATAGATCGGTTTCCGATCTCCAGTCCAGCAGTATCAGTGGTGAGTCCTCATTCTTCGAGGACGATAGACATGTTTTCCTTTACTTTCAGTCTTTTAGTTTCAGTATTGCTAAAGTTAGCTGGGGAATGTCCCAGCATCTCTAGTCAGTTAGAGGCTTATTTCAGACATAGTTAGATTCAGTTTAGCTTAAGTTTGATCTTTCAGTTGTTATTAACCTCATAGTTTTTATATTCAGACTTAGGTCGGGTATTTCCCATCATTTCAAATTATATCATGTTTAAGCTTCTGCACAGTATTTCTCATTTCAGTTTATCTTAGTATGCTTATGATATGCTAGCTCAGGGTTAGCTTGGGGTCCATCGTGATCCGGAGTTCCATATTTATGTCAAGGGGGTAGCCTCAGGGAATGACAATTCAAGTGTTAGAGGACATGTTCAGAGAATGTGTGATTGACTTTGGAGGGCATTGGGATAAGTTCCTACCGTTGTGTGAGTTCTCTTATAACAACAGTTACCACTCCAGCATTGACATGGCACCGTTCAAGGAACTTTATGGGAGGAGATGTAGATCACCCATAGGGTGGTTTGGGGCTGGAGATGTGAAACCTTTGGGGGTTAATTTGGTGAAAGATGCTCAAGATAAGGTGAGAAGCATCCAAGCTAAGCTTCTAGCCGCCCAGAGTCGACAGAAAAAGTACGCAGATCGTAAGGTAAGGGACATGACATTTTATACTGGTGAGCAAGTTCTTTCAAAAGTGTCACCCATGAAAGGGGTGATGAGATTCATCAAGAAGGGCAAACTTAGTCCTCGCTACATCGGGCCATTTGAGATTCTTGACTATGTAGGGCCAGTGGCTAATAGGTTGGCTTTATCGCCTAGCCTATTTGGGGTCCATCCAGTGTTTCATGTGTCCATGTTGAAGAAGTATCATGTTGATGGGGATTACATCATTAAGTAGGGCTTAGTTTTGTTAGACAAAGATATTCGGTATGGGGAAGAACCAATCAAAATTCTTGACCACGATGTCCAGAGGCTGAGGACCAAGGAGATAAAGTCCATGAAAGTTCAATGTAAGCATCGTCCAGTTAATGAAGCTACTTGGGAAACCAAGAAAGAGATTTGAAACAAGTATCCACAGTTATTCAACAATTCAAGTACTACTCTACTCTTACCTTAGCCAGTTTTTCCTAGTTTATCACTCAAGGACGAGTGATGGGTAAACTGGTATCTATTGTAACAACATGTTCCCGTCGTTATGGAAAAACCAATGGGGAAAGAATTTGGGCCAGAAAACTTTTGAGTAGTGACTTGGAAATGTATAGTCTAGTCCAGATTTGGACAAAATCTGAGTCATGTAAGGTCTTGGGAAATTTGGTAATGAATGGGGGATTTAATTATGAATTTGATCATATGAGTGGATAGACAAGACGTTAAGGAGCCTGTACGGCTTTACGCAATCGAATTCGGGCAAGTAGAACTCCTGAAACTGATCTTGGCGTGAAAGGGTAGTTTCTCAACGTCAAGGGTTAAAGGTGTGTTGAGAAATGGGAGCTTGGAACTCAAATTCCAAGCTTCTGTCTCCGTGCAATCCATCGGGCGGGATTATTCCCACTAGGGCGGGGCCACTGTGGCAGATTGGGTCCTGCTGTGGCACGACAGTCGCGACTTAAGTTAGGGAAAAACCCCAATTTCGTTATTTTCTGCAAAACTTCATTCTCGAGAGCTAAGAGATGACCCAGAGAATTATTGACAGTTTTCCCACGATTTTTAGCGCCAAAGGTAAGATAATTACTCCCCAAAATTGTGTTTCGATTCTTAGAACTTAGAATCTTGGTCATTTGGGGAGGGTTTTGGCCTGAAGTTGATGGTGGAAAATCCCTAATTGAACAATAGGATCTGGGTATGGCCTTAGGGTTGATAATTTTAGTTATAATTTGGGTAAATTAGGCCTTGTTTATTAATCCATGCATTATTTAACTGTTTTAGACCAGGAACAAGCGGAAAGAATCCGCAAAAGGAAGGCTCAAGTGTCTTAGGAGGATTCAAGCTTGGTTTCGAGTTAGGTGATGGTTTGATTTCTTGTTTGTATGATATATGGCGGTTGATTGCTGCATTGTATGCATGTGTGTATGTGAATAGGGAAATGTGAATCGAACCTAATAAAATAATTATGTGTGAAAAACTACATGCAATGAACCTACTACTTTACCATGTGACTATACGTACTATTCATTATGGTGTGGTTGTGATTGTGGTTGTACTGATTGGATCGGGTGTCACATTCCGACACATGCATTGAATCGGGTGTCACGTTCAGACACATATATTGGATAGGGTGTCACGTTCTGACACATACATTGGATTGGGTGTCACGTTCTGACACACTAACAGTTTGGGTATGGGTTCGATGAGAGAACCATTTGTGATTATTATGCTTATGTCTACTTATCATTCATATTGGGAGATTGTATGTTGCTCTTAAATAATCACTGACTTGTGCATTCCGTATATGTGTGTTGATTGTGTTGTAATTGTTTGTGTATATTGTGCTTATTAGGATGGCCGTGTGATCCAACCGGTACACTATGGTTGTGTACTGATACTACACTTCCTCATTCTTTGTTGAGTACAGGGCATTTTCAGGCGGCTACTGACAGACCTCAGTTAGGAGATCACTGATCGAGCCCAGATTCAAGGGTGAGCCAGTTCTTCTAGGCTTCCATAGGTCCTCTATTGTTTGGTCCATTTCTTTCGGACTCAGACTTTATAGTTAGACTTATTCGTATGTTAGTTTCGGGGTTGCACCCTTTTTGCTTAGAATCGTTATTAGTAGAGTTCTGGTACCTTGATTTTTAGGTTCTAGGGGTTGAATTTCTGCAATAGTTATGTTTAGTTGTTTATTTAATGCTTTCGGAGTTTATGGGAACTTCATGTTATTCTATCATTTAAACCTACTTTCGTATCTCTAAATGCATAGTTTTTCGTTAACTTGCTTAGTCGAGTTGTAGTAATAATTCTGCCATCGGAGGTCTAGTGTGGGTGCCAATCCCGACGGTCTGGGTCGTGACAAATAGCTCGAGTATCAATTGATATAATGTTTTGGGGATGTTATATGTATATCATGACTCTTAACTTCTTGTGTTTGTTCGTTACTTTAGCATTCTTCTATTTCATGTGATAGCTCGTTACTTCTAGTTCCAATCAATGGGTTCGACTTACCTACTAGGGGAATGGATGTACGTGTCATCATGATCTAAGATTTTGAATTGTGATATTTGGCCTATCAAAAATATGGCTAAATGAGCTATTAATTTGTCAACTGGCCCATAAAGATCTGAAAAAATCAAATATTGTTTGCCTTGGAACTACAACGAAGGTAGACAAAAATGAGCATTTGTATATGTTGGTGTTCTGGTACGATCATTAATAAACCAAACTTCTCAGAGAAAAGAAAAACATATAAAATAATGATAATCCATCCTGATAAAGTAAAATAAATTTATGATGTTTCTATGTTTCTCTCGATGAAATTCTGATAGGTCTTACCTTAAAACAAAAAAAATATTTAATTCCAAATTTCAAAAGCCAACAGTTTACACATAATGTAAGAAACTATGTAACAAACTACTATTGGATGATATGCCATGAATACGATATCCGTATTAGTTTATAATCCTTGTTGGGATGCATCCATTTATGTAATCAGTATTAGAAACGGTAAATTGAAATTTCAGCTTTCGGTGTTTCTAAATAAGAGGTGAGGTGGAACATAACCATCAAGCCAATCTCCATATATCTCTGCGATCTTTTTTGACGGTTTCCACTTAAGGATTTTATTTTCCCTTTTTTCCTCTTTTACCGAAGCATTGACCACTGTGTTTGCAACAAGTGGAGCTGAGAAGGGCCTCGGAGTAATAGGGACAGAATTCATCAACAAAGGTGCTTGCAACTCTGCTAAAAGAAATAGCCAACATCAGCAAAATGAGCAGAGAAAGAAAGAACTTCAGGAAAGAGCTTACAAGATTAGACTTAGATAGAAAAATAAGAATATGACTCTAAGTAAGCGATCACAATCAAAGTCCATAGATCTCATATTTTACTATAGAAAGTTGTCACGACCCGAGAGTACCCCCTAGTCGTAAC
>NW_006239193.1:66443-106470 GCF_000226075.1 Solanum tuberosum | reverse complement strand
GGATCCACTAGCTACCTATGAGGGCACATAGTTTATGAGTCTCCACCATAAGTGGATCACACATCAATCTATCAAAATTCTATATCAATTCTACATTAACAATGAAGTTAGGCCAACTTACCCTTTTCCAAAGCCACAATCACCATTCCTCAACTCTCCAATAATTCACAATAGATAAGCATAGCTAATAATAAAAATCAACTATTCAACTCCATTTAAGCATAATTCTATCATCATTCAATCACAAACAATAATCCCACTTCATATGCCAACTTTTGGAAATTTGCAAAGACATGGGTTCATGGAATTTCCTTTCTTAAAACCATCAATAATAACATAAATCATCATTAAAAACATTTAATGCAAGAACCCATGTTAGAATTCAAAATTAGGATTTTGAGTTTTTGAACAACTTTTGAAATCTTTTGGATTGACTCTTTGATTGAAGAAGGAATCAAAGATGAAGAGTCCCCATACCTTAATCTTCAAGAACCAAACGAAATTGGTGAAGAAATCAATAGCCACCATCCACCCTAGCTCCATCTTTCACCTTGAGCTTCCATGGGGTTTTGAGAGAGTTTTTGAGAGAGGGAGGGTTTCTTTTTACTTCCTAATTGGAGTGATTTAATATGGAAGAATTTTGGTCAAAAGGGTTTTATAATTTCTAGGAAATAATATATGTCCTTTGGAAAAAACTGGTCCAACACTTAGAAAAAAAATCAGGCGGGTGAACAGTAAATGAACAGTAAAATTAGCTACTGGAATTTGCATTTTCTGCCGGACAGACTTTACGAAAATGGGCATAACTTCTTCGTCCGAACTCCGAATGAGGTGAAACGAAGTGCGTTAGGTAGCTAACTCAAAGGGCTTTCCATGGATATATATTTGGCCACCAAAATAATTTGTGTTCTAGGAGATATGACCATCCAAAGTAGACCCTCGAAAAAGGCTTCACTTGGAAATTTCGGATTTTGATACGTTGCTCTAAAATTTGGGTTAGACCCATTTCCCACTCAATTTGACCCCCTAAACAAGAATATGAAGTCGGATTTTCGAAAAATGAAACGGATTCTTTTTATATACAGCTAAACAAGTTTCCGGTAACTTCCGGAGCACATTTTTAAGAACTTTTTGGGTCAAATATAAATATAATCATTTCATTAAGTTCTCGACTCCAAACTCACATGTGAGGCTCTAGTTTCACTCTATCATTTTCCGGGTCGTTACAAAAGTCAAATATAAAAACATTAATATATGAGAGATACGTAACTCATGAAGGCCATCATTCACATACTTTCTGTCTACTTGTTTAGTAAGAATTTTGCAACGACCAAGTTACTTTAATGTTAGACCTATAAAAACCAAGATGTAGGATAGATGTTGTTAGCTTTGCATTGTTACTTGCTTTAAATGTTCGATATGAATAGACAGAGAAACTACATATCTAATGTATTTCAGAGGAAATAAGATAGTCACCATTGGAGAACAATAAATAGTTGTGAATATGTGAGACACCAATCAAAGGACATTGTAACACAACCAATTCCTGGAATATTATATGAACCAAAACACATCAAGATTTTCATGTTTAAGGAAAGAATACAACTGTTGAATGCTATTTTGGCTACAATTTTTTGAGATGATATTTTCTCTTTTCTAATGCAATTACTATACAAAAGGTAAATCATATGAAGACCTTCTCTCTTTCTAATTTTATACAAGATTCTCGTTCTAATTTGAACTATTTCATCTCTAACAAAGAACTTACTTAGCAACAAAAAATATTTCCTCTAGGATCTGAATCCATACCTAGTACTATTCACCCTTATTTCTTTTTACAATAAATATGTAATTCAATTATATACATGACAGAAAATGTGAGGGCATAAAAAGATTAGCTTACCTGATTGGCCATGAGCAAAGTGACAATGATCACGGAAGGGGCATTGACCTTTGTCTCCCACTTGTTACATATCTTTGTCTTCCAATATGTAGGCATCTCAAAACGGATAATATCATTTTCATTCTTACTAGTATCAATCATCTTAGGATCACTTATGTTCCTTGTAGTTTCGATACTTATTGCAGAACTATCCCTGTCCTTTGGCATGTTGGTCTTAAAATTTGGAGGACTTTCATGACGAAATTTGCACTTATGTCCATAAGGACACTCCTCTCCATCATAAAATATCTTGCAAATTTTCATCCTATGCATTTTTTCCTTGTCCTCATTCAACTCTCTATCCTTTACATGGACTAGATCATGCCAGTTGGGAGGAGGCTCCCGCAAATCTTCAACACCATGAGCAAAAGTACAATTTTCCCCATTCTTGCAAGTTTCTTTCAAGAACTTAGCACACATGCGGGTTTTATAAAATATATGACTTATCCCATTGCTTTCTTGAAGATTTGGTGAATTCACTCTAGATTTAATAGCTGGGAATGTTATAGAATTTGGCAAGTTGTTATCGGAATCTGTCATTCTCTTGAAAAAAGGTGCATGATCAAACTGACAATATGACTCAAATAAATCATAGTTCATCGGAGAATGAGGCCAAACACCTCCAGCATCACCATCAGCAAATGGCATTGGAATAAAATACAAAGGATAAGGCTGTTGATCGGAAAAACTCATATTTCCTTTTCTGATGTTGATTATTTAAATGAAATCCACTTCTATTCTTTTTCTCTCTCTAAAAAAGTAAATAATGATTCAAACTTTTAGCAGAAAATAGAGAATTAATAAGATATAAAACACCTTAAATAAAAATTATAAAAAGGAGAATAAGTATACATTAATAACTAACATATGACAAAGAAACAGAGATACTATTGAAATAACAGAACACAATAAAGGTACACAACAATGACTAAAACATACATTGGTAAACAATAACAAAATATTCAGTATAATCTTACAAGTGTCTTCTGGATATAGATTTTTTTACAGAAAACCATCAGATTAAAACAAGAGTTCTCCAAGAAGAGTTGCAATAATAATTTTTAAGTAACAGCTCATAGAAACAAAGAAACCACAATCATACCTCAATTGAAAATAAGTTAGGATTGACTATATGAATTTTCACTATTCCATGTAATCTCATCTCATGGCATGACATAGAAAATCAAAAAACACTTCCAAAAAATTATCATGGCTGAAAACAAGAATATATAACAAAACTGAATCTGTTACCATTCTTAAATTGTTTAGGATCTCTTTGAAAAGCTACAAGTTAATTACAATTAATGTAATTACCACCCTTGTAATTATATAATTACACAACATAATAATTACTCAATATAATAATTATGATAACCTATTTGTTTTTCAAAATCTAATTACAGTGTAATTACAAGCGTATTGTTTGGTTGCACAAGTACAATTACAGTTAAATAAATTTTGATTTCAAAATTAATTTAAGTTAGTATATGGCAGATATGTGTCTTTATAAATGAAACTAAATAAGGTTTTTAAGATACATATAGTTTTTTAAAAATATACTAATTAATAATTATATATTTGTAACTAACAATGTAAAAAAGAGATTGATATATAATTTCCAATTAATAAAATTTTAATTAAATTACTTTAAATAAGTAAAAAAACTCATTTTTATAAGAACATCATAAACGAGTTACTTAGCCAAAGGATAAAATCTACAAATATAATGTCATAACATAACTCAAATGTTGACAAAAATAATATATCAATTGTACCACAAAATAATTAAAATTAAAACTATAAGCTAAATATATAATCCAATTTTTAACATAACACTCTTATTTCAAATTCAACTTAATAAAAAATAAATTTCAACATACCTTAAGTAAATATAATTCAAAAAACAAACTAAAGGAAATCTTATCTCTTACCTCACTTAATGATGAAATTCTACTTTAATAACTATCACTCATTAAAAGCCAAATTTGTAAATGACACAATCTCTTTAATATTAGGAGGTGTAATTTCAAAAACAAAAATACTAATATAGTTATGCTAAATTAGAAACATGAGGAAAACAAAACAGGAATAAAAATAATTTGAAACTAAGATAAAAGTAAACACTAATAGCTAAAATAAAGATTGTTAAACAACATAGTCAGTATAATCTAACAAGTGTAGTGTGGAAAATATAGGGGAATATAGACATTAACACTACCTTTGTGGATATATTTATTATTTATGTGGCTGAGTTGCATGAAAGATTCGTAAAAATAGTTTATGGGAAATAAAAAGCAAAATCACACCTCAATTCTAAACATGTCATTATCTATTATACAAATCTTCACTGTTCCATTTATGATCAACTCATTAAATTTCGTAGAAAATTAAAAAATAATTCAACGAAAAAAACTCTAGGTTAAACAGGCAATGGATCACATATGAAGTCTTTAAGATTTTTAGGATAAAATTTAAATAAATAAATGTAAAAAAAAAACTCACAAAAGTTGGAAGTCATGGCCGCCAATGTAAGCCTTAGTTGAGAAGCACAACTCGTATAGAAGCAGACTAAAGTGATGTGTGAAACCCTAAAATCCCAAAACGGTCAAACCCCAAAATAGTTTCATAATTAATGATAATTTATGAGATTATCCTCTATAATATACTTTGGTACTTGGAATGTGGGCTTTCTAAAGGGGCCCAACTAATTTGATATTACTAAATTAACGTTAATTTTTTAATGATATGAAACAGAACAAGTTTGAAATTTTTAATTTTGTTTTGTGAATATGTCATAGTGTATATATATATATTAGTAAAATCCCCCACACCTCGCGCGGGAATTTAATATCACGAAACTTATAAAAGAAATACTTAAAATCTATCACTCCTTAAAACTAAAACACTATATTATCTTACATACAAGATTACGTAGTAACAAAGATTAATATAGTAAAGGAAGATGATAATTATAACATCTTATCATTTATCCTTCAATCAATCATCTATAATTTGATTTTATAATTTATCCTTCTGCTTCTGGAAAGTATTACTATTTGATATTTTTGGGGAATCAAATGAACATCAATCGGAGTTATTAAATTTTTTAATAAATAAATACTCGTTGGTGAAGGGATAAATTAATTTTAAAAGGATAAAAAAGTGAACAAATATTCTAATTCTAACGTGTAGAAAGTTCAGCCCTACCTTTTGCTTTACATATGTCATTTTAAAGATCCTCATTTAAATGTATCAGAAGAAATTATTAAGATGAAAAATTAAAGGGAGGACGTATCATATTGGAAAACAATTCAACTTAGTATATACTTGAAAGGGAAAAATATTACACAAAACTATTTAGTTTGTTTGGGTGTTTTTGAAAAATCAACATACCAGACTGATGAAGTTCAATTTGAAACTACACTTTTATTCCAATCGCAGTGTCGAGATATACATCTATTACTTCAAGAAAAGTATTTACAACTTGCAGTAAACTTGAGAATATGTCCATGTTTCATATTGAATATGAGCAATTAATTTATTGTGTAGTTATCTATATCTTTGGAATTAAAAAGGCTCCAGTCTAGTCATATTCCTCTATAGGTCGTCCGGCACATCCTTAAACCCATGTTAAAAGTTTATTAATTCTTGCCTTATTTTCCTGGTTCATTTCGCACATCACGGTGCAATAAAGTTTTTAAGGTCTTTATGTCCTTACAATGGCATACGGAATATGAATTTTGTCTTGAACAGATGGTAGTATAGATCTTTAAGGCATTTTTTACGATACCTTCAACAATTTCAGTAGAGAAAACTTGAGGAATACTCTATTAACGTGTGTTATTTAATCTGTATTAACAAGTACTTATAACAATAACTTTGCATAAACATATACATCAAAGTTTAAAACATGTACTCAAAAATAACAATTAATAACATAAGCATAAACTAATGATTGTTAAAAAATATATCAAGATCTGTAACAATAGAATGAAACAGAAAGGAAAAAATTGAGTCTACCGAATGCACAGTGTCCGCTTAAGGAAATTATTCCCCTCTAGTATCTGAGGTTTAAAGGAATAGATCCTCTCAGGATAGAACGATTCTATTCACCAGTGTATTGATACAAATACAATAATGTAGTAAGCCACTCAATAGGAGCAAAGTACACGAATATTGATTTGTGCAGAAGAAGAAGAAGAAGTTCATAATTTTCGTTGTTTTAAAATGAGAGGAAATCCCTCTATTTATAGACAACAAAGGGTAGTGTCGACAAATGTTTATTTTGCTTTATCAAAAAGGCCACAACTCTTTGAAAAAGTTACAACCCTTCAGAAAGGTCACAACTCTTCATAAAAGTCACAACTTTTCATAAAAGTCGCAACTTTTCATTAAAGTCGCAACTTTTAATAAAAGTCACAACTTTTCATAAAAGTCACAACGTTTCATGAAAGCGGAAGGCTAGTTTTGAAAATAAATAAATTAAAAGGGAATTGTCATTTGTGGTGGCTCCACATAGGCCTAGGATTCTCTTATATATATATATATATATGTGTGTGTGTGTGTGTGTGTGATATATGATATGATGATATATATATACAGAGAGAGAGAATCTTAGGTTGGTGATGTGGCACTCCCCTATTTCAGTATTGGTATTTGTTTGTTATCTCAGATTTTTGGATTTATTCATATTTTAATCAAAAAAGCTTGAGATAATAAAAAAAATGATAGTGAGTCGAGACTCAAATTTTATAACAAATGGAAAGTAATGACTTAAACAATACAACCACGGTAAATATCAATGATTTATTAATTTGCTGTATTTCCTACTCTCTCTCTCTCTCTCCCATCCTGCTATTCTACCTTCTTCATTATCTTTCCAATTTCTCCTCTCTTTGGTACTCTTTGAAATAAAGAATATACATTTTTCTTTGCGGCATGATAATATAGTCCAAACTAGCTCAAGTATGCAACTTTCCTTTAGAAAGTGAAATTATTTGACTTCTTTCTTTTTCTTAACTGTAAATAAATTGTTCTTTGCTATCTTCTAATGAATAATATTTTTCATCTACATTTCATTGGACTTATTGATTATGCCCAAATTACACCTCCCTAAAGAAGTATAAGCGGTCGTTGTCAAATAAAGAACCTAACTTTTAGGTTATGGTCGATCCTACGAGGAAATGGTCTAGACCTAGACTAACTTACAATTATCTACTTTTAGTCAAATTACTTTCGTAAAAAGGGGGGATTTGTAAATAAAATCATAGTTGATTGATTTGTAGTAACAAGTAACAAGGAATCACAGTTTTAAGTTTGAAATATCAATATGAGATGAAAACTAGGGTACATGTGTTCCCCACAAGTTCTTAACGCAGTAATTCCAATAATAGTAACTCTATCCTAGTGTTAACATGCAAAGTTGGTTAAGTTATGTATAACCTAACTGATTAGTCCTCCAAATAGGGAATTTCGCTACGCAACTTGGTCCATCTACGGGTGTATGCTTAACTAACTCTTACCCTTAACCCCAGATTAGCCTTCGCAATAAGTGGGTCAGGCAATCAGATAGCAGATTATCACGTCTAAATCTCCGTTGTTTAATCCCTTTCTCATTTGTTACCTCCTTTTTCCGGTAAGTAGGAATGAGGAGAGTTCTAATGTTGGCCACCATTAAAAAGCTTTCTAAACAAAAGGATTAACAATACATGCATAAATACTATTCAAGAATTACTTCATTATTGGTTTTACTTTGTTAATTACTCATGGTTCCTGCAACCCTAGTTGTGTATTTAGCTATTCATGCTTGAGTTATCACAATTCATATTAGGGTTTGAAATAGAAATCATGAACTTACAATTTGAATAGATGAAATCCAAAATCTTGAATTGAAGATCAAGAGAAAATTGCATAAACAAACTCTAAGAATTAAATGCTAGAAGTGTTTGCACACAAATTCTCAAAGTCAAAGTAAAGTCTCACAAAAGGTCTAACAACCCAAAAACGAAAAATACAACTTATATTTATAAAAACTAAATCCTAAACCAAGTAGGAAAACAAAATATAAGAAAGTCTGGTTTGAGCAATTTCGATTGACGGCAGCCATCGACGGTCCATGAATCAATCAACGGTCTGTTGATAGCTCTGTAGGTCAGGAGTTGGCCAAAATCTTGTGGTCTTCAAATGACGATCATCACCTACGGCCCTTAGGTCAATGCACGGTCTGTCTTATCCCTCCGTTTTTCAAGTACTTGAACTCCTCTTCTCTGAATCAAATGACAACCATCATCCACGGTCCATCACTCAGTCTACGGGACGTCGTTATCCTCCGTGGTTCCACCCTTGGTCATACTTCCTTGAACACTCCACCTACGGCACGTCAAGTAAATGATGGCTCGTGGGTGAGCTAGTTTATTGCCAAAATTCTGCTGGTTCAACTACTTTTAACTCTAACTGTTTCAAACCTATTTCCTGCAAAATTAGACCAAAACACCATCACATCTAATAACAAAAATGCCTAAGACGCATGCAAACTTCAAGTATAATCCATCAAAAATACCATAAACTCACGATACATCAATACCCACAACTTAAAATCGTTGCTTGTCCAAAAGTGACACAATAAACTCTAGACGACACTTATGCAAAAGCAACATACAAACTCGAGCAATCACTTGGCATTTTCTATCAATTATCCCTTTAGAACTCTTTTCAGCATAGTGCAAATCTTATGAAACTTAACAAGCTAACTTACGTGGATCAAAACATGACATAGACATACCAACATACATCATCATATACACAAACTACTATCAGCAAGATGCCAATTCTTCAACAATGTAACTTTTGCCCTTACCACAAAAAAATCCCCTTTTCACGCAAGATTTGATGTTTTAATTAGGGACTCAGTATACACTCACACTTAGAAGTGATTTCAAGAACAAATAGTGCTCAATACCATAGGCTTGCCCTTATTTCTCTATTTTGACTTTCCAAACTGATTACTTAGGATCACTATAGGAATTTCTTAGCTTGTACATAGGCTTAGGGTCAGTGTTTTACATTTGGATATTTTAGTGACTTTTCTGCCTTTCCTGACATTACATTGTCTATTTTACCTCTTTCACAACCAGTTCGGACATCGTCTTGTTTTCTATCTTCTCCTTATCACTTATTAAATGCGGATGACTTTGACTTAAATTTCTTACTTTAACATTATTGCTTGTTTCATCTTTTCTTCATCTTTTTATTCAAGCCTCATATCATTCTTTTGTTGCTTTTCGATTCAGTCACACCATTCACTACCCTATTTCTCGGCCTTTTATTTTTCTACAAACAATTCTTTTCATACCCTTTTTATTGTTTTCCTTTACCATAGCCACTCTCAACTTATGTATTTTACATGAGTTGAGGTGCACAATGTCCTATTAGAGGACCAAGATTTCGGTAACTTCTGAAGTAGCCACCTTCAACTTAGACTTTTAGCCTAAGTTGAGGTGCACAATGTCCAAGGAGGGGCCTTGGGAAGGTGAGTTGGGTGTGTTGAAAGAAATGGTATTCGTTAGGCTCAAACATTTGGATCAAATGGAGCATCTATTTATTTTGGTTGGTTGCTTTTAGGCTTAAGTGGACTCATTATCAACAATGGCCTATGATCACTTCACAATTTCCAGTCTAAATCATCTTAACAAGACTAACGGGGCAAGTTCTAGATTGGCACATACTATATGAATATGCAATAAGATCACACACACATGTTACATTGTTTCACTACCAGATCATTAGTGCATCTGGTTCAAGTTATAGCTTAAGTCAGGATATCATGTCAGTTCCTATCATGTGATATAAAGATCCAACACATTCAACTTTATCAAGCTCACAGATATAACACATAAGCAAAATTTGGAGGGGTATCATTTTTATGCTCTCATGCCTTCATTCTTTCATTTTTAGCTACTTATACATTTATACTAGCTTAAACTAGCCGGTTCAACAGAAATGTAAGACAGTCTCTTGGGGGAAAAGAACACAGGCAAAAAAACCCCAAGGAAAGATTGTCAGTTGGTTACTCATACTTCACCCTAACACTCACCATCCATTTACCCCACCCCTGCAAAAATATGGTGCAATTGCCCTCAACAGTAGTGGGAAAGCCCTCCGTAGTGCTTCTAGAACCCGATGCATCCCCAACTATATCTCATTCTCTCCTCTGCCACAGCTCCTCCTTGAATAGAGACTGTTGGGCTGCCTTTAACTGTTGTCGCTCCCTCCTCTTGGCCCATCTAGACTCATCTATATCACTAGTGGGCTCAAAAGAGCGGGTGTGCTTTTCAGCCGCACGGGAGATCAAGCGATGACATCTTATCTCCAAATGGTGAACTCAACACCATATCATCCGCATCTACCTCAGGTGTGGGCAGCCTCAGCAATAGCAACAAGAGCATGAACATCAGCTCAGAGCTATCCAACTTTGTCTGGAAAGTGGTCACATTAATATTGGGTCCCATCTGAGGCTTGTCAAGCACCCGAAGCTCAAAAGCATCTAACCGCTTCTACACCGCCTTGATCTTGTCATCCATCATCTTTTCCATATGAGCCTCCAACTCCTCCACAGATTTATGTATTCATGGCCTCATATGATGTAACAAGGTAGACATCTAAGTCTATAATTTCTGGACTCGATCTACAGGTATCATAATGGACCCCGAAGGGGTAGGAGCACGAGGTGTGCTAGAAGTGTGACCGAAAGAAGTGGAAGGGGGAGCATGTACATAGGCCTCCATCTTAGGGGCATAAATTATGTCATCAATTGTGTGCTCAACCCCAATCTACTCAATATCAACAACCACATCAGCACTCAAGGGGGGCAAGTCAACAAGTGTGCCTTTTCTCAAAACTACTAGGTTCGCATCATCCTTAATCAAACCCACATCAACGGTCTTGGCCGTCTCAACCAGTTTATCACAGTGCCAAAGAGGGATTGTAGCCTCCCTGTAGAGATGGAATATCAAAAATGGGAAAGGCATAGTAGTGGTGTTCTGGAAGGCCATCTCATGAATTTCCAAAATAATGATCCTGGAGAAGTCTACCTCGAGCCCTGCCATCAGTTCTACAAGTATCACCGCACGATCCCAAGTGACAACATTATTCGCCTTGTGGGGGACAGTCTATGACGTACAATGGACCACCAAAATTTTGCCGCAAATCTCAATGACGCCTTTTGGATAGGTTGTGTAGTTTCATGCACCCATTCGATGCTCTCTTCCTCATCCCCAATATGGTGAGCCTTCCAGCATAATAAATGTTCCCTCTGCTCTGAGTCACGGAAAGCTCTGCCCTGCACTATCCCCATCTTATAGTCGTACTCAGCCATATTAATCGACTGAGCATGTATGGGGCCATAAATAAAACGACACATGGTAGTCTCTGAGATATCCACAAGTACACCCCTCACCAAGGTAGTCAGCAATGGAGGTTGAGCCAAAGGCTTGGCTCATTGTGGCATAGCATTCTACAATGTGGCTACATAGGAAACATAGAACTCCCGTACCATCTCCTCGCTATATTTGCCCGGACTCTCCGCCATCTAGTCACATATGTGCTTTTTGAAAAGATCATGAATAGTAGGTACAGTTTGAAGGCTCCCAATAAGCACTTGACACTCTTCAGTAATGATTCAGGCAATCTTGGTTGTTCATTTCGGTATTTCCCAACATAGTATATTTGGAACTACCCTTAAACACACCACATGTTCGGCTCTGTGGAAAAATGTACAGGCAAAAAAGGTATACTAGGGGGGTCATGAGCCTCACCAGAACTAGTGGCGTCCAAGGTTGAGGCTGGTGTTAAGCTGGAACTAGAGCCGTATTTTGACTTTTGATTTTTGTCTCCTGAAAATTGGCCCCCTCCTTAGACTTAGGGGCCATTCTCCTCATCAGATACCACAACCTGGCTATTTTGGTGCCTCCTGGACAAAGGGACAGTGGAGGAGCCTCTAGTATGATCAGGTGCATACTCTTTACCACGCAAAACCTATATCAGCTGACGTGACGAAGCCATAGACTTTATTTTCCCTTGTTGTTGGTACGTATGAATATTTTTAGGTGCCATAAAACATGTAAGGGACTTATTAGTATTAAAATAAACCAAAAAATACAAAGGAAAATTTTTAAAACAAAATATGAAACTTAAAATTTTTTAGGGGCAGTAGTTGTTCTTGAGACCCACGGTAAGTACGTATGAACCGTCGATGGAACGACGGACCGTCAATGCCCACCGTAGGTCGGGAAGCCAACTTTTGGAACTTTATTGACTAAAGCTAGCAAAAAAAAGCCTAGATCTCACATGTGCAAGCTGGGACTCGCTTAAGCGAGAAGTCATCCAATGTCAACATGTCGCGTAAGCGATGACGCAGGGTTCACTTTTGTGAACTTGTCCAAAAAAGTGGAGGTCGCTTAAGGGAACTTATGTTCACTTTTACGAACTGCTTGTCGCTTTTGCGAAGCTCGTCTTTTCAGACAGGGGCAGAATGGGAAATGCTCAAGCTTTGGAACAATAATACAAAAAATAGGGCTAGGGAGGGACATTATTTAGAATCAAGAATTGTTATAGAGAATATTGTAGAGAGAAAAACTCATCAATAGGTAGATTGAACATTTTTCTTGATATTGGAGTTGAGATAATTGAGGGCACGTTGCCACACATTTCATTTGCGCATCTGGAGATTGTGTTCTATTTTAGTAAATATCTTGTACCTTTCTTCATTTTGTTGTTCTTAGTTGCTAGAAATGTGGGTTTAATTGCTTGTATGAAAACGGGGCTTTCGTGTAAGAAATAAACTAAGCTATTTGGTTATTTGATTTATTGCTCTATTGCATTTGTAATTCCTTGTTTCCATGTTTGATTTCATGAAATAGGTTCAATCTAGTTTTCATGTTTGAATTTATGGGTTGAGAGTGCACGCTCAATCCCAGCTTATGATATTTGTGGGTTGCTTGAAAATACAATTTGGGAATTAGAGAATTAGATTGAGAATTTCTCTTTAGCTTTTAATGAATTTGAGAAAGAAAGGAGATAGTTTAGGGTTTCATTGTTTAGTGCAAAGGCTTGCTCAAAATAGAGGTCTAGATTAAGGTAGTGGGTTGTTTTGTATTGACGTGATTGAGACCAAAAGTAGATATTCTGATATAACTCTTTGACACAGAAAGGAGATTAGGGTTGAATTAAGATGATCTAGCCTAGCTATTATTGAATGATCTTGATTTGAATTGCAATGTATCATTGACTGTTGATTAAGTCTTGAATTTTCCCAATTCTCATACATCCCTTGCTTGATATAGTCTTCACCCCCATTCATAGTTTAATTAGAAAAAATCCCTTTTATTTGATAATTTTGTGCATTGTATATTTAGATTCAAAGTAGTATCTAGTTAACCTTTATCTTTTCTATTGACAGTACACTGTTCCTTGTGGGATTCGACTCCAACTCTTAGTTGGGTATTTTTATTGACGATGACTGCTCATTCTTTTGATTGTTTGTGAAGAGTGATTTAAGCATTATTCAAAATGGCACCGCTGCAGGGGAATAATTAGGCGTATTGAATTTATTTAGGATTTCTAGTTTAGTTGTTTCTATCGAGATTGTAAATAACTGTCTTTATTTTCTTTTGTTTTGTTTCTATGGCTTTTCATTATCATTACATCATTAGGAGTGGTATGTATTTCACCGACCCATGGCATTTTGGTGAATCAAATGTAATAAGTCAATTAAGGCTTAGGGTCGTGGATGAAAAGCTCAGTTAGGGCAAGAAAGCCCTATTCCTTTTCTCCCAATAAATGGATAGGTTTTGAAAAAGGCACCTAGATAGGTGTTATTGCATGGTCTGTCTTTAGTTTGGACTTGCTATTCTTAGGGTTAAGTTGAGAGAAATCGTGAGGGTGAAAACTCCTCATTATCCAATGGCTGAAAATAGCGAATAAGAGTCTCATGACTTCCACTTGCTTGGTGTGATGAGACGATCCAATTCATGTTCAAGTTTGAAAGGTTTAAAGCCAAAACAAGTGAAGAGGTAGAGGTGGATATAGAAGATATCTTGAGCTTGTACATCCAACCCAAGGCAATAACAATCCAAGAAGCCAAAATAACTAGCATGGTACTAGAGTTGCAAGAAAAAGCAAAAAAGATCGTATATAGAGATTTTAGTTCATTTGAAAAATGAGAGTGTCACTCAATTCAAGGCCAATAATTATGAAGTTCAATGCTCACATGGCCTAGTGACCCTTTCCGTCTTGCCCAATGATAAAAATGAAAGCATGAGCTGAAGTTGGGTAAAAAATTCAAATCTTCAAAGTGGAGAGATTGGGTGAAACACTTGACACTCTCTTGCACTCCCAATTCTCTTCGAAGTGAAATTGATTTCAAATTGGGGAGACAGTTCATTGCCTTGAAGTGGAAACGTAAAAGGTGTTGTACCTGTCATTGAGGTGCGCTTAATGGGAGGCACCCTATCAGTATCCAAATTAGTTTATTTTTGAGTTTTTGATTTCTAGATTATGTTTAATTTATGTGTTTGACTAATCCTCATGATTTTGGAGTCTTTGAAATTAATTTGAACTTGCTTAGAGGCATGAATCTTAGAGAAAATGAAATTCAGGGTGAAAACCCATCAAAATATGACTTGGTAAGATTTTTGGGTGCCCAGGATCGCCCAATGAGACTGTGCGAATCGCCTAATCACCCTTGAGTCTGCCGATCTGGACAATGAGTGATCTCCCAAAAAGGGGTTACAGGAGTGGCAAAAGCGAACACTAGTTAACTCAAAGCGAAGTCTGCAAAAACATCTCCCTCTCGCGAAAGCAAACATCGCTTGAGCAAAGGGGCACTCGCTTAAGCGAACCCCGCGTTTCATCCGAAGTCACGAAAGAAACCAAATGTCACCTAAGAAAAGGTAAGGAGTTCAAAAGGCAGTGATCAGAATCCAAACAGACAAAAACCTTAAAATAAAAGGTCGAACTTTTTCCTCTCCTCCTCAAATGTCTCGAATCGTTCTAAACTTTTGGTATTTATTGTTCAAACACAATCCAGTATGTCTCTCTCACTTTACCTCTCTTGAATTGGTAAATTTCATTTGGATAATTAAATTTTCCTTGATGTAAGTTGGGGGTATTTAGTGGGTAGTAACTTCTCAAACTTCGGGGGGGAGGGGGGGTGGACAAAAATTGTGAATGTGTTGGCCGAACTATTTTCTTAAATTGTTAAATGCATGTGAATCTTGAGTACCCATTTCATGATCTAATTGTTGAAAATAGATTGGACACAAGTGTTTGACAAAATTCCCAAAAGAGCTCAAAATGATTTTCAAAACTTCTGTGCAGAAATGATTGAGTTTCTTGGTTGCTTGTTTGGTTGTTGTTGATGTTACACTGATGGTAGTTGAAATTTTGTGCTAAAAGTGAGATTAAAATTGGTTGTTCTTGTTGAAGGGGGGCGACTGTTCGCAAAAACGGACTCGCTATCTGAAAAGTGATGATCGCTTATGCAATTTCCGCATAAGCAGTCTTCTGGTCTCTTTTCTGATGTAGAGAACATGACTTCACTTTTGCAACATCTGAGACTATTTGACGCCAACATGAAATTTTCAGCATGGTTGTTTTGGTTCCAAATTTAGTTCTAACAATTTTCTTTGACTTCTACCTAAGATATAGCATTATTTAACACATGATTCTCACACTTCTATGCTACTTTGATTTTTAGATTTTCACAAAGTCAAGAATGGCACATGAACTAGGTTTTGAGGAGGAAATAGTGGTCGAATATGACCAATATCGATTTGTCTCTCTCCGAGTACAAGAGATCTATTATGCTGATTTGATGAAGAAGAAACTATTTCCAGAGAGAGGCATATCACTTGACAAAGTTGAGAAAACGCTTCCAACTTTCCACCAACGGTTGATTGCATCCTGTTGGATATGATTTGCAGATGAACCTTGCAAGGAAAATGAGCAGTGGGTGAGGGAGTTTTATGCCAACCTCATGGAAAGTGACATGACATCAAGGTTGATCACCATCCGGGGCAAGGTTGTCAACTATGGGCCAGAGGAAATCAATCAAATATATGGTTTACTCAACCATGATATCAAGACCTTCACGGACAAAGATTGTGTGTCGGATGCTTGGATGGCTTCAAAGCTATGCCTAGGCAAAAATGTTCTTTAGGCCATGACAAAGGATGAGATTTTATGCTCAAACTTGACCGCGGAGGAAAGGATATGGATGTCGATCGTATGCAACCATATTCCCCCAAGTGGGAACATTAGCAACATTCTGGTATTGCGAGCACAAACATGGGCTTGTTTACTTGATAATGTCCCGCTGAATATACGCCACTTAATTTTGAATGAGTTCCGAAAATTTAAACTATATTACAGCCTATCTCTCATTGTTCCCTCTTTGATTATAGAGCTTTGTAAATGGGCTAAGGTGAAGGTACTTCCGGGTGACACTTGGATGGAGCCCAAAAATAATATTTTCCCACTCAAGATGTGTGGTGAGGGCACGGTGGTAAAAATCAAAAAGACGAAGATTGACTCCAGTAAGTATGTGCATGTGGATGATGATTCTCCTATACCACCAGTCTTGGGCCCTTTTGAGTCATTAGCTAGTGAGTTGAATATTGTGAAGGAAATAGTGGCGAGGCTGCCTCAAGGGCCGGGTGAGTCATCGTCTGGGCCAAGATCTTATGTGCCCCAAAGTGAGTTTGATGCCTACTTAATTGATCAAAGGAAGCAAAAAAGCTCAACTTGCAAATTTGGAGAAGGCCTATATCGGTTTGGCTAAGTCAGATGGAGATTTAAGCATCTCACACAGTAAAATGAAGAAGTGAAAGAAGAGTAGAGACAAGTTCTTCACTCGGATGTGGAGAGGGGTAAAAGGCCTTTGGAAGGTTTTGAACGCAAATAA
The DNA here is from genome assembly GCF_000226075.1 of Solanum tuberosum. NCBI lineage: Eukaryota > Viridiplantae > Streptophyta > Magnoliopsida > Solanales > Solanaceae > Solanum > Solanum tuberosum. The sequence continues at coordinate 89,569 of NW_006239193.1, read as the reverse complement.
GCCACTCCTGACTTTTAGGCCAAATGAGGATGGAGATGACGTTGCTACATGGAGTGATGATGGTGGAGATAAGGATAGTGAGGCCATCAAGACATATGAAGAGGATTGACACAGCCTAGGGAGCCTTTCGTATTCCTTTTTTGAGTATTCTATTTGTGATATGAGGACACAACATCATTTTTAGTTGGGGGGTTCCCCTTTGGGGTGTTTTGTCTTATTTTGACTGACATTTTGGATTGTTGTTTTGGATGCTTTTGTTTATTGTGCGGATTGGTCTTTTTTATTATGTTTTGGTTTAATTATATTAGTATCTTTTATTACTTTTGTGTTTTGTAGTACTAAATTATGAAGATAGTGCTCCATGCTTGTATGCCTTAAAGCAGGAGAAGTATGAGTACCTATTGCTTGTGAGTTTGGAAGCCCTTGTGAAAGCTCAACGAAAAGGCTTGAATTTTCCAAATGATTGATTGGGTGACATCATTTTTAAGGGCAAATCATCATTTTGTTGAGCATTGTTGCCTTTATGGTTCTTTAATGTGAGGTTGTTACTTGTTTGGTACTAATAGATTTAGTAAAACCTTGTGAGTTGTGAAATGAGCACCCCTCCGAAAGTTTTGTGAAAATGAATGATTTTGTGACAATGGGTTGACTCTTTTTATGACTCCAAATTACTAGGTGGTGAAGTGAAAAATAATTCTTTTTTTCTTGACTAGGAAGTGAAATTAAGCCATCTTGAATAGTTTCATTCCATGTGTAGTCAGTCTTTGTGAATAATGTCTTGTGTTCATATGTGTTAACTAAAACTTGCCTAGTTAGTCTTGATTGAGTTTGGTTGGAGAAATGATCTCAGGCTTTCTTTGATTGTCCTAGAAGTCCACTTAGCCTAAAAATACAACCTTTGCACTAAATATGTCCTCAATTGTCACCTTTAGGCCTTATGTTTTTATTGGAAACTACATTACAAGCCTTGACCTTTGTTAAAAGTAACCTTCTTTAGAATCCTTCCCTCTTTGAACTTGAAAATTATGAAAGTTGAGGCTAAAAGCCCAAGTTGAGAGTGTTATGGGAAACTTATAGATGGATGCTTACCATATGAGGGCTTGATAAAAAAAAAAGGAACTTGAGAATTGAGGAGAAGTTTCAAAAAAAAAAAACTGTTAAAAAGAAAGAGAGTGTTTGAATAAATAAGACTTGAATCCTTCAAAAGTTGAAAATGGTTGCATGTGGGGCATCTAGAATGGAAGAAAGGAAAAAAAATAAGGAAATGACGGATGTGCATTGAGTTGAAAAATAAAGAAAAGTGGAAAAGTTGTGTGTAGTGTTTAAGGAGGGTGTATTCACTTGTACCTAAGTGATATTCTAACCTTCCCTAAAACTACATTACAAGCTTAACAAAGTCCTTCGAGATATCCGATCGAATGAAATTGAGTCAATGTTGTTTGAAAATATGGGCAAGTCTATGGTGTGGCACTTTTTGAGTGTGAGTGTTTGTATTGTTGTCCCTCGTATTATAAATACTTGTGTGTTTTGTGGGACATTTCTTTTCTGGTAAGGGCATGAGTTCTAGGATGGATTGGTGAAGTTGATAGGTTTCGAAATTGAGTCAAGGGAAGTTGTTAGAATACTAGTAATTGTAAGTCACTTCTTGAGAATTCTTGTTGTCACTTGATCATTTTTTAAAATCATAGTTTGGGAATTTCGTTTAAACTTGAGGGAGTTGCTTGGCTTGGAAATCTCTTACTTGCTTGCTAATTATTAGTACCAACCAAAGTCATCATCATTTATCCTTGCTGAAATGGAAGAGTGTTGTGCTTAAATTGAGTGCCTCTTATGTTTTTTATGTTGTTTTGCTTGAGGACAAGCAAAGTTTTAAGTTAGGCTTGTTGATGAGTTGTGGATTTCCACTCATTTGAAGCTTTTTTCTTGTATTTTGTGTCACTCAAGTAGATAAAGAGGCTAATTATCCTTTGAATTGTGTTTGTTTCAGGTGTTTGGATATTGGGAAAGAAAATGAGGAACAAATGTGGAGTCGAAGCTGAAAAAGAGCAAAACTTGGTAGAAAACATGCCCCGGATCTTGCACCTACGAGCTGGGACTCGCTTAAGAGAACAACCAACTAAGGTCAACAAATCGCGTAAGCAATGATGCAGGGTTCACTTTTGCAAATTGTTCCAAAGAGGCAAAGGTCACTTAAGCGAACATATATTTCCTTTTGTGATGCCACTTTTATGAAGCCCGCCTTTTCAGATAAGGGTAGAATGGGAAATTCTCAAGCTTTGGACCAAAAATTCAAAAATTAGGGATAGGGTGGAACCTTATTCAGAATTCAAGAATTGTTAGAGAGAGAATATTGTAGAGAGAAAACCTCATCAAAAAGTAGATTTACATTGCTCTTGATCTTTGGGTTGAGAAAATTGAGGGCAAGTGGCCTCACATTTCATACGTGGATTTGAAGATTGTGTTCTATTATATTTTGTACCTTTCTTCATTTCCTTGTTTTTAATTTCTAGAAATATGGGAGTAATTGCTTGTATTAAATTGGGGATTTCGTGATAGAAATAGACAAAGCTTATGAGGTATTTGATTTATTGCTCTATTGCTTTTGTAATTCCTTGTTTTATTTCATGAAATAGGTTCAATCTAGTTTTCATGTTTGAATTTAAGCGTTGAGAGTGCACGTTCATTCCTAGCTTCCGATCTTTGTGGGTTACTTGAAAATAGAATTTGTGAAGTGGAGAATTAGATTGATAATTGCATTTTAGCTTTGAATCTTGAATTTGAGACCGAAAAAAGATACTTTAGGGTTTTATTTTTGAGTGCAAGACTTACAAGAAAGAGAGGTCTAGATTAAGCTAATGGGTTGTTTTGTATTGTCGCGATTGAGACCGAAAGGAGATATCGCGATATAACCCTTTGAGACCGAAAGAATATTAGGGTTGAATTAAGATGATCTAGCCTATCTATTATTGAGTGATCTTGGTTTGAATTATTCTGGATCATTGAGTGTTGATTAAGTCTTGAATTTTCTCAATTCCCATACATCCCTTACTTGATATAGTCTTGGCCCCCGTTCGTAGTTTAATTAGAAAAATTCCCTTTTATTTGATAATTTTGTACATTGCTTATTTAGATTCAAACTAGTATCTAGTTAACCTTTATCTTTTCAATTGCCAGTACATTATTCCTTGTGGGATTCAACCCTAAATCTTAGTTGGGTCTTTATATTGACGACGAGCACTCACTCTTTTAATTGGTTTTGAAGAGTGATTTTGGTGTTATTGAAAATGGCTCTGCTGTCGGGGAACAATTAGGCATATTGAATTGATTTAGGATTTCTTGTTTACTTGATTTTATCTAGATTGTGAATAATTGTCTTTAATTTGTTTTGTTTTGTTTCTAAGGGTCAAATCCCACATAGAATGGTATATCGTAGAGAATTTTTATCAAGAAATTTGAATTTTAAGATCGCTCATTTGTAATAATAAAAAAAAATGGGTGGATGATTCCACCAATTTAATAAAAAGCTTTGGTAATCAATTATCGAAATTAGACTAAAATATCGAAGAATTCAAGAAGTAACAAGCAATCTAGGGGTGCGGAGATTGGAAATCAATGTCACATAGGGGTAATTGTGTTGCTCTATAGTGATGAACATTCATGAATAGGCTAGGTCATCTTCATTGACGCTAATCATATTTCGATCTCAAAGCATCTATGCAAAGAATCTCCTTTCGGTTTATCTAAATGCCAAACTAAACAACCCAATACCTTACTCTATTCGATCATTAGAAATAGGGAAAATAGATCCATCCCATAACCTCTATTTTCAAACAAGTTACAGACATCAAACCTAAATTACTAGTATTGAACTAATTACCCACTCCAATTAATCTCTTTCAAGCATCAACGATAGATCTGAAGTATGAATTAAGTTTGCAACCTTAACGCATACATTAAACCATACTAATTAGCCCAAATTCATGTATGAACAGCAGAAAAAAACAGCATAACACAATACCCACTATATTAAATCAACACCCAACCCCATAATTGTACCCCTAGATCTTGGGGGTTTCGCCACCCATCACAAAAAAATAAAAATATATACCTTCCATAAAAGCAGTCTTGGGTAACAAGAAATTAAGCAATTCCAAGTAAACTCACTTTGGATTCCACTTCAATTTATCAAATTCAAGAGCAAAGTTGAAAATTCCCAAAAGCTAGAAAGTGTTCTTCAAAAGGGTCAAGTGTTCTCTCCAAAAACAATTTTAGAACTACGGTTTCAAGACCCCTCTCTCTCTCTCTCTCTTTGGGTTATTTTTGAATTTCCCAAAATTTTGCCCAAAAACCCAATGCACATCTCATTCAGCGACATTAATCAGGCTCACCGAGCTCGTTCGGCGAATCACCTCTTGCTCTTCAGCTCACTTTTTCATGATCTAGGCTTCAGGTATTTGAACCTCAGTTGGAGAATTTGTTTGAGTCTATCTTTCACATTCAGTGAATCATCGAGTACCACCTTGGTTCTCCTTTTTGATCATTCAATTTTTTATTTTTTATACTGTCACTTTTAGAGATGTTCAGCAAGGTCGTTATTTTCATTCGGCTAATCGCCTTCTCTAATGGAGTTTGCCTACCCGATTTGATAGACAAAAGTGTTATGCACTTTTATTTTGGGTGAGGTAGTACTCATTAGGCGATCCTTTTCTTGTTAGGTGATGAACTATGTATAGTTTGCACTTCTTTTTACATTTTTGGTCATTCTTTCGAACATCAATCCTTGCCTTGTCCATTTTTCTTCATAAATTGCAAATCATCAGCATTTTATAAGAATAAGACAAAATTAGGCATTGAGGACACTAATTATTGAGCTAAATAGACCTCAAATGAGTGCAAATCTACTACTTATCAATTTTTCACCCTCCAATTGTCAATTACAAGAGCAAAATTTTAAACCCCAAACTAAGAGCAATACTCAATTGTTTCTCCCCCTAAGAGTTTCAAGAGTAAAAACTGATAAAAGATAAGATATATCTAATTTATCTCTCTTTCTAACTATTTATACTTTCTAAAAAGATTCTTCTGCATCCCCTTCGACGACATTAGTCGGGCTCACCGAACTCACTCGGCAGATCATCGGTCTTATCTTTAAGCTCACCTTTACTAGCTTCAGGCTTCAGGTGTTTGAACACGAGTAGGTGGACTCGATGGAATATGTTCTTCACGATTGCCGAATCGCCGAATATCACCTTGTGCTCCTAAGATAACCTTTAATTTTACTCTTCAGTCTGTCACTTTCGGCAATGCATTTGGGTTCGCCGTTAGCAAATCGGTGGATCACCGATGCATTTATTCTTCACCAATTTAATTTAACACTAGGACCTTTAAAATTTTCCATTTTGGCAAGGTTCAACCATTTGGGTGATTCGCCCTTTAGATTAGGCGAACATCAGGTTGGGGTTTCTACTCTTTTCAATATTTTGGTCTTTCTTTCAAGTATTTATCCTTTCCTATTCCCTTAGCCTTCATAGATGTAAATCATCAAAATATAATTAGAATAGGACATAATTAGGCATTGAGAACACTAATTGTTTGTAACACCCCGGAAACTAGTAGGCTAAATTATAGCTTAACATGAGGGTTAGAGTTGTGAATGTAATTCCCCGTACTTAAAATAAAGAATTTCGTGTTAGAACATCAAGGTACTACCCCTCAAGGACCAACCATGGATCCTTGAGGAGGACCACTGGAAACTGCCCAAAAGCAGTGAACCACGGTAGGACCCACGCCCCGTGGGTGGGTCCACACCCCGTAGGTGGTGGGTCCGTAGATGGCTGAAAATATCTTTCACCAAACCACGATTGACCAGGATGGTCCGTGGTTCCATCCACGGCCCGTCAACGTGGTCTCGTGGATGGTGACTGGAACTATTTTAGTGGATTAGTTGAGGGGTATTTTGGGGTTTTCCAGTTTCAATTAATATTAAGTGGTGTCGTTTTAGCCTAATTAAGACCACCTATATAAGGATTTAAATCCCCTAAACTAAGTCATCCAACTCATTATTTCTAAAACTCAAATCAATTCCCAAAACTTCCTCCTCTCCAAAAAAATTCTCTCCCTAGAAAGCTCAAAGAAAAAGAAGAAAGTGAAAGCTAGGGTTCAAGAAGCAAGGATATTTACATCAAATTCATAGGGCTTTGTGATTGAGGTATGGTGGTTTTCATCCATGGGTAGTTGTCACCCATGGAGCCTTCTCAAAACCTTCAATTTCAAATGGTAGAATTCCCCCAATTAGCTAGGGTTTTCTTCATTCACCATGGGTTCTTTGATCTAATGATTTTAATGGCTTAATTGTGTTTAAATATTCATTAATTGATGATCTACAATGCTTTTATGATGCTTACCTTATGAACCCATGCAAAACCCCATATTTCTCCGAATTGTAATCTCATAGGTTGGGTTGTTGATTGTGAAAGAAGATTTTTTATGATCTAATGTATGAATTGATAAAATTACATGAAATTGTGATGAAATCCCTATCTAATGCTTAAATTCTATATTTGGTGATTGATGATGGCTTTGAACCTTTGAAGGGAAAAGTGTGAGTTTATGCATGATCTTATGAACATATGTAAAATGTTATGAAGGTGCTTTGAGAGTAAAGTGTCAATGTTGATTGTGTTGTTGTGTTGTAGAAAGGTCATTCTCATGAAACATTTACAACCATGATGTGAAAGGTTTTCTCACATAGAAAGGATTCTTAGGTTGAAAGGCTATTCTCACCTAATTGAATCAATGAATAAGAGCTATACTAAAGAACTAACTTGGATTGATTGTCAAGGACATCCTTCCATGAGACATGAGTTAAGTAAGACTTAATAAGTATTCTGTGGGAATTATGCTTAGAACCAAGTGGATATTGAAATGAGATGGAAGTCTTTTACGTTAGTTGAGTTCGGGCTTCCCATGCATGTCTCATGAGATTGAAACCTTCTACTTTAGTTGAGTCCGTGTTTCTAGTAGCAATCTATGTATCCCATAAACTATATGTCCCCATAGGTTATCTAGATAGTGTATCCACCTAAGCTAAGAGTTCATGGTTCTACCTTAGGCAAGTAGAACAACTCTTTTCGGTGTGGGAGACACCGGGTGATCATGTTTTAGCCCACATGGTCTCTATGTCAGTCAAGGCTATTCTTCCCACAATAAGAACATGAATAATGAACCATGTTTACTTAAGAGACTTTGTATATGAATTCAAAGGTTTTAAAGATGATATTGGCTTATGTTGTCCATGATTATGACTTATGACTACTATCTTATATGATGCTTAAACTTGGCAAATTGCATGCTTTCAAATGAAATGTCTCTTTTTGCATGTTTTAAACGTTTTTATGCATTGCTACCATACTTAGTGCACTTTTTTGCTACCCCTACTTTTCCTACATTTTTCCCAAGTGTAGGGTTCGGTTCTCGAGGTGATCATTCTAGTGGCTAAAGCTTGGACTTGTGTATCTTCAGAGCTTGTTGGTGAGTCATCATGGTTCGAGGATGAATTTTTCCTATGTTGTAGTTTCTTTCATGTACTTTCCCTTTTCGGACATGTTGTATGGGCTAGGACCTATTTCATTCAAATATTGTAATAGATAACTATATTGAGACAAGTCTAGACTTCCGCTTTCTTTTATGAAAAACTTCCAAGACTTGAAATGAGCTTTATGCTTTATTGTTCTATTCTTATGTTATGATATGCTAAGTGGCTTACATGGAGCCTTTCGGGGTTTTATGTGCCTTGTTACATCTAGGGGTACCCTGGGTCGTGACATTGTTGAAATGAATAGGCTTTAAATGAGTGTAAATCTACCACTCATCAGTAAAGGCAGATTTCATGGGCAAGGCCGAGGCCGCGGTAGAGGCAGAGGACAATTTGGTGAGTCACATCAACCCAAGAGTAACTTGCAATGTTGGTATTGCAAGAAGTTTGGCCACGCTGAAGCATATTGTTGGACCAAGCAAATATATGAGCAGAAGCACACCGATTTCTCCGAGTAAGTTGAGGATGAAAGTAAGTTGTTCATGGCTCATTCTCCCATTATTGACAGTTCTGATGGTGTTTGGATTATTTATAGTGGATGGTCGAATCGTATGTCTGGTACAAAGTCTCTATTTAGAAATATTGATGAGTCAAAAAAGAGTGAATCTCGATTCGATGATGACAAGCAAGTACGTGTTGAAGGCAAAGGTACCATAGCCATCAAAACTATGTAAGGTAATTCTACATTAATGTGTGATGTGCAATTCATTCCTAGTTTGGCTTACAACTTGCTAACTGTTGGACAATTGATGGTGAATGGTTATTCTACTTTGTTTGATAATGACTCATGTATTGTTAGTGACAAGAAATCTGGTCAAACTATTGCAAATGTATCTATGACTCCGAACAATATGCTTCCCTTTAATGTTTCAGATATTGTTAAGAATGTGTTAGTTGTAAAGGTGTTAATGAAACTCAATTTTGACATCTTCGCTATGGTCATTTGTACATTAATGGGTTGAAACTGTTGACTAGAAAGAACATGGTAGTTGGTTTGCCAAAAGTGGGTGAGCTTGAGTTATGTGAAGGATGCACATTCAGAAAACTAAGTAAAATATCTTTCCCTAGGAAAATCTTGGAGGGCTAGCAGTTGCTTTGAGCTTGTACATGTTGACTTGTGTGTACATATAGATGAAGACTAAGTAGGCGTTTGGCCATGCGATACCATATCACGATATGGTATCGTGAGATGGAATCAGCGTTTGGACATGCGATTTTACGCTGATTCCATCTCATGATTCGATATCATGAGAGGTGATACCATATTCTCCAAAAACCATGATATGGAATTATATGGTGATTCCATATCATGATTTGAGATATTTTAATACAATAATTGATTCATGAGTTTATATTTTGTTAAAACTAACCCCACATTTATATCTATTAACCATTTGTTTCATATGTAAATAAAATTTATAATCACATCATTACTTTTTAAAATATTTTATTCTCACTGACATAAAATTTATTATTCTCACCAACATATAGTCACTTTAACTCACACCTCACGATTGTGAAACTTTTTCAACATTCACTTGAAAACAATTAACCGGCATGTTAAAATAGTTGCCGAGGCAATTAGCAAGATGGCACCAACATTTATACAACCAAAAAATATTGACATAATGCTCGATTTTGGCCTTGGTTTAAGGTAAAATTTCAATCACATTAATAAATTTATTTTATGGCCTTAATAAGTGAACATTTATATTTTATGTGTAAGTTATTAGTTTTTAGTTACATATTTCCTATCAACTTTATTCAAAGAGATAATACTTATTTTATGACTTTGCATTGTCTTGGAAGCACTATTTTTATTACTCTTACAAACATTATTTTTATGAAGTGCATTCTATAATGCTTCCAATTTATTTTATGTTCACTAAACTAATATTGATGTATGAAAGTTCAACGTGAGGAAATTGTCCACACTATGTGGGAGGATTATATTAAAGACTAGTACACTACAATTTACGTTCGATTTTTTTATTAAATTAAAGTTAGATGAAACAATTACTTAAGTGGAGAACAAATAACTTTGTAATAATTTATTATGTGATTTTATAATCTTTTGTTATTTGATAAGATTGAATAAACAATTGGGGCTATTTTAATAGTTTTACAACTTATGGGATTTTTATGTTTATGAAAAATACACAACACAAAAATTCCATATCGCATGTCCAAACAAACCTTCAATTTCATCTCATGATTCCATATCTTGATATCATATCATGATTCCATATCATGATACCATATCGCATGGCCAAACGGCCCCTAAGTCACTTGATGTGAGTCGCTATTTTCTTATGTTTACTGATGGCTATAGCCGTATGAGTTGGACAACTTGAGTTTCGTCATCTCTTGATCAGGTTTGATTTATATGAAGACTTAGTTCAAGTTTTGTCGAGAAATTCTGGTTATATCAAATTCAATGGTGAAGAGTTTCTATTTAGAACGTTTTTTGGACTATATGGTTCAATCCTAAGGAAGAAACATCGAAAGGATTGACATGGATATCTTTTCCAGATCTGCCACCAAATCTCTTTGCCAAAAAATCACTTTTATCAATTGCTTCAGTTGTTGGGAAACCAGTTGCGGTAGATAAAGCCACTCAGGAACGTACCAGGCCAAGTACTGCTAGAGTTAAGGTCATTCTAGATCTACTGGATAAGCATCCAAAAAAATAAAGTTATTCTTCGTGGACAAAGATTCAGGCAAAGTTATTGAGCATTATCAAGAGTTTGTTTATGATAATCTCCCAAGGTATTGTATACACTGTGAACGACAAGGGCATGATGAAAATAGTTGTCGTGTTTTTCTCGGCAAGGTTGGTGCTAAAAATCAGAATGATGCAACAGATAAAGGTACGGATGTGGAGCAATATCAAGGTGATGCAATGGAGATTATAAATGCTAAATTTCAGAGCAAAAGCAACAAAAAGAACAACGACAGTTGGTCCCTGATGATAATTCTGGTGAAGGAAGAGATTCTCGAAATAATTTGGGGGTTGTCAGGGATGCTACTATTGATCAAGTTGTTGCAAATAGTTCTGAAGAAGCTACAAATTTTAACTCTAATAATGAAGAGAATCTAGGAAACAAAGGCAAATCGATTGAGGCCACTAGGCGGGGTGTTGGGAAAGATGGAGTGTTGGGTTCGCCTAATGTAGTTGTGGCTAAACAAGACAACTCCATTGCAGTAAACTCCAATAACGAATGGACTTTGGTCTCATATTAAAAAAATGGTGTTTCTAAGTCCTCAAACAATCAGATTTTGCACCAAAACAATTCTACAGAGGTTGAGCTAGATAGAAGCAACATCGTAATTGAATGTACTCAATGCGACGTGTTGCGAGATGAGAATGTTGGACAGTAAGAAAGGATACATGGTACAGATGAATTATCTACTGAATTTGGGAGTACTTTAGGCAAATCCCAACATGTTACTTGTGTACTTCAGCACACACACAAAATTCTGCCTAGTTTGACAAAGACGTTAACAATTTGAGTCTTGTTCCTCGAGATTTGAACAAGAATAGGGAGCATGTTGATCAACAAGTTCTTTTGACACATGAAAATGAGTTCATTGTTACAGAGGAGATAGCTGGTAAAGAAATCAGTCCAAATACACCTAGCATGGTTATTTCGAATCCAGAGGAAGCTAAAAACGGTTTGAATGTTTCTAAAGAAAAACAAAAGGAAACGAGTGCTTCTAAATGGGTAGATTTAGTTGAGGAAGAGGAAAACATTACTTCACCTCCTATGAGTAAGTTACGCCCTCAAGCACCTGAAGTTGTGCCTACAAGTAAGGAAAATCCATATATGGCAATGACAGTTGATAGCTTTAAAAAGAGTTTGGCCATGAACACCAAAGATATTGGAGTATTGGCTAAGAGTCATGATCCAGAAGTAATAGTTTCAGGAATTAGTCCAACTGCAACTTATGATATTGACTTGGGAACAGACATGTCTGATGGGGATGATGAGGAAGAGATGTTGGACATATGCTTTGATAAGGTGGCCAAGGGAGGGGATCTCTCACCAAGGCAACAAAGAAGGTGGAAGGCAACAAAATCAAAAAGAAGGCACATGGAAGGCAACACAGTTGGGATGGTAATTAGGTGACTGATGAATTTGCTCCAAGGCACCTACCAATGCGACTAGCAAAGCAAAATCATATGACAGTGTCTACAACTTTAACAAGATCCAATAAATCCAAGAAGAATTGATGAACTATCAAGTGTTTTGGACAGAATTAAAGAAGAGGATCTAGATTTGTGCATCAGTGGAGCACGTGAACCCATTTGATTCGGTAGCTATTTTTCAGAGGAGATCTCAGGGTGAGCTGTCTAGTTGATCCGCAACACCAAACTCCCTTATCATTCTTATTACAAAATTACGTCATTATTATTCTAAACAAATGTATTGAGTTTACTTTCAAACATTGTATTCATATTTTTGAAGCTCTTGTACTTATGCTACCAAATTTTGTGGTTTAAAAAAAATATATTCTGAAAAGAAAAAAAGAGTTGGGCTTACTTTGTGAAATTCAAATCTGAAAAGTTTCTCAGAAAATTCAAGGCTCTCGTAGAGAAGCAAACAGGCTGCAACATAAAATTTCTTCGCACAGTTCATGGTGGTGAATGTTTATCTAATGATTTTAATTTATTTTGTGATGAGAATGAAATTCGCAGGGAGCTTACCAAACCATACTCGCCATAGAAAAATGGAGTCGCCGAGCGGAAAAATCGCATGGTGGTTGAGATAGAAAGAAGCCTACTTAATGGAAGGGGACTTCCTGTTCACTTTTGGGAAGAAGCTGTGGTTGCAGTTGTCTACCTCTTGAATATTTCTCCAACAAAAGTTGTTTTGGATCGAACCCCATATGAAGCATGGACGGGACAGAAACCACGAGTAAGCCACTTGAAAGTCTTTGGTTGTATAGCCCATACTTTGGTTAATATATGTTCTAAACTCAATGTAAAATTTGAGAAATGTACTTTCATTGGTTATAGTCCTCAATCCAAAGTATATAGACTATATAATCCTACTAGTGGTAAACTGATTATCAGCAGGAATGTTATATTTAATGAAAAATAAGCTTGGTAGTGGAATGGCGAGAAAGAAGATTCAATAATTTATATTATGATTCAACCAGAAGGAGAGCATACCACTATTCTTGTATCAATATGTTCTGACCCTTCCTCTCCTTCCAGTAAAGATACTAATCTTTCTGCTCATGGCAGCATTAGCAACAATTCTAATCCAACAAGCTACCATTCTCCATCTTCGGCTTCATCCAGCAAAACGCCACCAAGAAAGTTTTGGTCGCTCAAAGATGTGCATGCATCTTGTAGCTTTTCCTCAATAGCTGGTGAACCAACATGCTATTAAGGAGCTGCAAAGCAACCTGAGTGGTAAAAAGCAATGATTGAAGAGATTCAGACCATTGAGAAAAACCAAACCTAGGAGTTGATTGATTTTCCTAAAGGGAAGAATGTTATCGGGCTAAAATGGATTTTCAAAATGAAATGTTGATCAAAGTGTCAAAAGGCATAAAGCTCGACTTGTTGGAAAAGGATATTCCCAACAATAAGGCATCGACTTTGAAGAGACATTCTCAACAGTTGCTCGCTTTGAAATGGTGAGAACTACTCTAGCCTTGGCTGCTCAACTTGGTTGGCTTGTGTACCAATTTGATGTTAAGTCTGCCTTTCTAAATGATGAGTTACATGAAGAATTATAGGTCTCCTAAACCGAAGGCTTCATCCCTACCGAAGGGAAGAGCAAAGTATAAAGATTGAAGAAGGCATTGTACGGTCTAAAGCAATCTCCACGGGCATGATATAGCAAAATTGGTTCTTTTTTTTTATCAAGAGCATCGGTACAAAAGACGTGATAATGAACCCACACTTTATATGAAGAATTGAGGTAATTGTTTTACTATTTGTCTGTCTTTATGTCGATGATATTATATATATATATAGAGAGAGAGAGAGAGAGGCTTTTGTGAATCTATTGTTTCTGAATTTAAAAGTTGCATGATAAGCAAATTTGAGATGTCCGACTTGGGTATGCTATATTATTTTCTTGGGCTAGAGGTGAGAGAAGGTTTAGATGGAATTTTTATTTCGCAAAGAAAATATGCTACTGAACTTTTACAGAGGTTCAACATGATGAACTGTAGTCCATCTCCCACACCCATAAATATGAATGAGAACCTGCTACTTAATGATGGTACATGTGCAACAAATGTTTCTTATTTTAGAAGCCTGGTTGGTGGTCTAAACTACTTATCACACACTAGGTCTGATATAGCATCCTCTTTCACCTTGATCTAAAGGTTCATGCATAGTCCTTCAAAGCAACACCTAGGTGTAGCCTAAAGGATCTTTTGATATGTTCATGGCACAACAAGTTATAGAATTTGGTACTCAAAAGTAACAGATTTCAAATTAATTGATTTTACTGATAGTGATTGGACAGGTAGCTTGTAGAATCAAAGGAGAACATCTGGAAATGCTTTTAGTCTTGGTTTTGGATCAATCTCATAAAGCTTAAGAAAATAAGATCCATTAGCTTTATTGTCTTCAGAGGCAGAATACATGGCTGCAACTTAAGCAAGTTGTCAAGCTGGATGGTTAAGGAAACTGTTAGTGGATCTTCAACAAGAACAGGTTGCTCTAACTGAAATTTGGTGTGACAAACAAGGCATGGATTGTTATACAAAGAATCATGCTTTTCACAGTAGATCTAACCACATTGACATTCATTATCACTTCATCCGCAATCTTGTTACTGCTAGAATAATCTCATTAAAATTTTGCGGCACAAATGATCAGGTTTCTGATGTTCTTACTAAATCACTTCAGTGCAACAAGCATGACTTCTTCAGGCTACAAATGGAAGTATGTGATTTTGAAGAAAGGTGAAGTGTTGATGTAACACCTCAAAAATTGAAAGTTAGATTGAAAAGAAAAAGTTACATTTTTGGCACATATGCAGTGGTCTACGAGTCCTACCTACGCAATGTAGGAAGTCTTACGGGTCGTAGAAATGCAGTCTTAGGATTAGATTGATATTTCATAAATATCAAGCCTATGATGTTTGACCTACGAATAGCCAGGAAGAATCGTAGGGTGTTCTAAGACCGTAGCAAGGATTCGTAGAGGTGATCCAAAATTAGAGAAATTTGGACTTTAATTTGGACTCTACGGAAAGGGTCCATGGACACAAGAGTGGATGATGACCTATAGGGAGGTATCATGGAAATTAGGTTGGATTTTTGGGTTCCAATAGTTGGGTCTACGGTTGACCAGTTCGTTCCGTAAGAAGTACCATAGGTCCAAATAGTAGAGTCTTTTGGCAGTTTTTAATTGAGGGTGCTTTGGTCTTTTCTACCCAATTAATCCCTAAACTATGTCGTTTTGGCTCTATTACTGCCCCTATAACTGCTTTTAATCTTCACACCCTACCCATTCCCTCCCATTCACTCAATCACACAAAAAAAATCTCAAGTCGTCTTCTCCAAATTCTCTCAAGAGCTTTCAAGGTGGAAGTTAGGGTTTCAAGCTTCAAGGTCTCATTCTCTTTGCATTCTTAGGGGTTTAATTATCAAGGTATGTAGGAATTCACCAATCGACCGCTTTCATCCATTGGGTCCCAAAATAATCTCAATCTCCTAAATTGATTTCACTTAATTCTACTAGGGTTTCATGAAAATCTCCATGGATTCTATTTATTATGATTCAGTTATTTGTATTTAATCTTATTGTGCATGATTTAATTAAATTACATTTTTTTCAATCAATTTCATAGGAACTTATGCCTATGTCTACTTTATGAACAATGCTTATGAACTTATGAATTAGGATCACAAATTTGATCAAGGATTTATGCATGTTTTATGAAAAGAATATTTTATTGTTAAAGGATATTGGTTTTAAGGTGAACTATCAATGATTTGTGAAAGGTTTTCTCACATTTGAATGAAATCATGATCTAGAAATTTATAAAGTTTAGTTTCTACTATGAAAAAGTTTATATAATCATGATTTGGAAGGAGCTACTTTATTATGAACTTACTCTTGGATTGCTAGTCATGATTGTTGCCTTTCCAACTATTTTGATATGATTATGATTATGTCTTTTCTGTTGGGATTTACTTAGAATCGAGAGGACTTTGGATTGGAGGCCTTATTGTTAGTAGAGGTTTGGTCTTTAGTAGCAATTCCCTTGTCCCATACTACATGCCCTCGTAGGATTGTCTTAAATGACCTAGCTAGTGGATCCACCTTAGCAATTATGAATGACACGGAGTTCTACCTTGGCAAAGAGATTCTCCTTTTTGGTGTGAAGGGTCCTATCGAATTCCATGTTATAGCTCACATGGCCTTATTATCGGTCAACGATAAATATCCAACAAATAAACAATGTTTTCTTACAAGGTTTTATGAAAGCTTACTTATGATTTTAAGTATGCATTGACCTTATTTATGATTTATAGTTTCTCTTTAAAGGCTCTGAGTATGTTTTACTTGGTCATGCATATCATGTTTAAAGTTCCTCATATTATCATGACTACATTTTATGCATTTTCTCATACTTCGTACATGAATATGTACTAATGCATATTTGTGCCTATATTGTCTCATAATATAGGGTTCAACGCTCTTCCTCCCAGACGTGCTTAGATCGGGATTGCTCAGCCTTGTTCACTTGATTGGTGAGTCCATTTGAGGGCAAAACCATGGATATTTTGATTGCTTTTATGGTCATTTTGGTTTCAGACTTGTACGAGGTGTATGGGTTACATTCCAATCACTCCTATGATGTTAGAAAGACTTATTTCAGACTTGTACGTGGTGTATGGGTTACATTCCAGATATTTTTATTGCTTTTATGGTCATTTTGTCTACTTCTTCTACTCTTCTTTTTCTAACACACACAGCCCACTTTCACATTCATTGACACACCAATTCATAAATCTTTGGAAGATTTAATTGGGTATGAATCATTAAAACTTGAACAAGTTTGATTCTATGAATCAACAAAATTTACAAATCTTATTTTACGAAATTTCTAGTGCAAAATTCTGCTAGAAATCAAGTGTAAAATAACAATAAAAAATACCGAAAAGAATGAGTTGTTTAATAAGAAATGTGATTATTTTCTGTTAGTGGTGTTACGATGTCCAAGAAGATGCGGAAGTAAAGGGTGTTTTTCTTCCCTAATGATGTGTAAATGCATAGAGAATTTGGGCTTGCTGCAAAAATTGTGCTCAATAGACACACTTTAGTGTGAGTTTAGGTGTTCAATAGGTAAGCTTTACGGTTCAAGGGTCTAAAAGGAAAAAACGAACAAGTTTAAGGGGTTGTATATGTATTCTTTTATGCATTGTTTGGTTTGATGCATTAAAAAAATTATTTGCAAAGATACCCTTTACTATTATGGTGGAAACTGGAAAGGATGTAAAAAAGATTTTGAGAGGCAATTGAGTTTTCAATCATTCTAATGCATACATTAGAACCATTGCAATGCTAGTACCTAGAAATCCATGGTATTAGCATTACACAATAGAGTGTATCTTAATTATACATAGGTTGAAAAAAAGTATCAAACAAGATACTAGTAATACACGAGACTAATGCATGCATTATTTTTTCTAATACATTCTATCAAACGCCCTGTGTAAGTAAATGTAAGAGAAAAATTAAGTTGAAGAAGTTTAGAGGTGCAAAGAAGTAGAAGAAAAAGGTGGTTCATTGGCCTCTGTCCGAGGCTTTTGTCAAGGCTTGAAGGTGATATCCAATATTCTCAGAGTATACACTTTTGGATAAATGATTCCATTCAAGTACACATACAGAAAATGAAACCAAAAATCATCAACCATTACACCAAAAACGAAAATGTAAAAGTAGAGGGGGTAAAAATTACTCCTACCAAGTCCAGTGTGATCTGTACATGGAATTGGATATCTAATATTACAGGTGTATGTAGTAAGTACATTTTGCTAAACTCTGCTATATTAGTAAGTATGACATGACATGTACAAGTATTGCAAGGTGACTGAAGCCCGTGTCTATAGGGTTGTTTGTTGTTGTTGAATGACCAGGACAGAAGCCCTTGTCTTAAGATCCTTTGAGGCAAGCATATCACCAATGACTCCTAATTCTGGGATTTCAGTCCATTCTTCAAGTCCTGCTGTTAGAGGTGAATGTGTATTGTTTCGTCGCCCTGTTATTATAAGGTCATAATCATCTACTAGTGAACGAACTAACAATGCTGTCTCTGTTGTTTCATGCACGTAATGTTCAATATACTTCACATTTTCCCAACTACTTCGGCTTTGTTTCCAATCACCTACGATATCCAAATCAATTACTTCATCCACATCACAACTCACATCTTGCTTGGATATCAAACGTATCACCGTGAGGCTAATGGTCCCACTAATGGCCATTCGTTTAGCAAATGCTAATGCTTCTTGATCATCATTTCCTCCCAAAAATAAAATAGCAATACAATATGCATTCTCTGATGCACGGACAGAGGTAGAACGTTTCAACTGGCCTCGATCAACTAGGATTGCAACAGAACAAGGAGCCCTTTCAAGAACACTAGAGTTCAAAGTTCTCAAACCATGATCTTCAACTTCTACTGATCCATCCACGGCCCATTTTCGATGAAAGGGTAATATAATGATGGATGCAAGGACATCAAGGGAAAGAGTACATATATCCTCATGCATTAAATTGCGTGGGGAGATAGCTGTAAAAGCTTGAATGGTCACAGCACCATAGTTATTGCGTTCAAACCCCTGGAACGCAAGAATGACATTTTCTGAATAAGCTACATCAGTAATAGCCTTTGTCTGAACTTGGTGAGAGATGAAAACAGAAGATGCTCGACCGCGTAGCTCTATAAGGTGGAGAACATTGGACACTATAGGAAAATCCCTAGTGGGATTAGATTTCTCCAGCAATCTAAGTATAGCAGCAGTGTTATCAGGATTGTGAATGCAAACTAGTATGGGTAACTTGTTGTTGGAATTCATTAAGTTTCTTCTTTGATATCCAGCATATTTCCTAGATGGATCATAAAGCCATTTCACCATGATTTGCACAAATATTGATGTAACGGCTGTTGCTATTACCATAAAAGCAAAACTAGCCTGATTGATGATCTGCAAAAAGATAGTAATGTTGAAATATTTGAATACATTATATATATGTAACGAAGGTGTACCATTTAATTACTTACTTTATCATCTCTTAGAAAGCTGTAGGAAGCCAAGTCGACGACACCTCTTGTAGACATGATGAGGCTGATAGCTGCAGCATCATTTAAGGGCATTTTGCAATATAGCATGGGAAGTAAACATGCTAGTATTTTTGTTATACTGCCGACACACAATAGGATAATATTTGCAAATGTATAAGAAGCAGAGGGATTTATGGCAGAGAGATTTGTTCTTAAGGACATTACAGTTACAAAAATAGGTAACAGAAATCCTGATGTAAATGGATCAAGTTTATCTACTAGTGTAGATCCTAAAGGCGGTCCCTCAGGGACGGCCAAACCAAAGATTAAAGGGCCAAAAAGAACTGATTGTTCAAACCAAGCAGAGAAGACACCAGAAAGTAAAACAGCAAGAACAATCATGAGAATGTAAAGGTCTTTAACAGGTCTCCCTTCCGGGGTCCTTTTGACTATCCACATCATGAGTGGCCTAAAGACAAAAATAACGACAATAATGAAAGCAATTAAAAGTATTGCATCAGTGATTGCTCTTTGGATTGTATTCTTTGCACCTATAACAATTAGAAAGATAAAAGCATGGATAGCGAGACCAACTAAGTCACTAATAAGTGCTGAAGAAAGTGCTAATCTTCCAAGTTCAGAATTAAGGAGTCCAAGATCCTTAAGGAGGTAAGAGATGACAGGAAAAGACGTCTTAGCAATACTTATGACTTCAACTGGAATGGATAATGGTGTTACACCTTCTTGATAGAAATCACTTGATAATGCAAATACGGTTATCATACCCGTTATCAATGGAGCTAAGTGATTAAGAAAACCTATTACTAGTGCCCTTTTCCCTATTTTCCTTGTCATGCTAGTGTCCATTTTGACACCACTTAGAAAAAGGAAAAGTAGGAAACCAAATGTTGTTAGTGCACCCAGAATTGATTGACTTGGAAGAGGAAACAACTTTTCTTGGTAACTCTTATAACGCCCAAGAAAAGTAGATCCAAGGATTAGTCCCGCCTATAAATAAACAACACAAAACATATCGATTATTCATCATCATAATAATTAATAGAATAGAATTTGAAAGAGATTGAAACATACAAAGATCTCCGAAGCGATCTTGGGAAATCCAATGCGCTTGAGAGGAAAATGAAAAAGTTGTGTGAGAAGATATATAATGAGTATTTGAGATTCAATTGTTGGGACAGAATATATCCATGGAGTTGAACCTTTTTTAAAAAATCCAAGTGAAAATCCTCTTGGAGGGAATGTTACACATTGAAGAACCTTTTGGGTAGAGATGATTTCCGTGCTATTGCTCATTTTTCTATTTTTATTTCTATTCTTATTCCTATTTTGTATGCCTCCGCCTCCACCTCCACATTGGGAACATATTCAAAAGGGTTTTTCTCTTAGCTTTTCGACATGTCTAGGCCTAAAACAAGTTTGCAGAATTTTAAGGAAACTGGACGTCACTCATGATGATCAGTTATTTTTATGTGTGTTACATTAATTCAGTTTCATCCTATCTTTCCAATTTTATTATGTTACTTTATATTTTAATGTAAATGATGTTTCCATCATGCCCATAATTTGGTCGTGTAGTAAGTAGTAACTATGGCAATTGGGAGGAAATCAGATTATTTATTTTCACATCTCTTATCCGGAAAGAAAAATAAAAGTACCTTGTAAAAATAAATCTATTACAAAAAAGTAAATATATATATATCACTATAAGTGGGAATAAAAAAAGTTGAAAGTTGAAATACCAAAATATCCCTAACAAAACAAATAAGCACTACTTTGATTAAAGACAAACTCACTTATATCATATAACTAGTTCTGGATGTGTGTTGCACGTGTAATCCATACTAAACCTTCGCAAGAACAATTAAATTATAAGTCAGTTTTTTGACAACCTTATTATCCATAAATTGTGAAGACTTGATTATTATGTAGTTGGAATAAAACAAAATAATGTCATATCACTAAATTATTGAACAATTATAAAGGAGACGATAGTTGTCACATGCCTTTGATCTCAGGTTGGATAGAAGGTGAGGTTAATATTTGTGAAGATAGAATGTTTTTAGTCTAATAGCTCTTATAATTATGTATTAGAGATCCAAAATCAATAGATGATTCCTCTCGTTCCTTTATGACTTATTTGCATATCGTAAATTAAATATTATTGAATTAATCCCCCTTTTAAAGGTATCCAACATATAGAAGTCAAAAGGCAAATTATAGAGGCAAGATCATTTCTAAGAAATGATCATTATCAACAAATTAGAGATATTATCAAAGAAAACAAAGTCATAAAGGTTCGACATTCATAATCATTTTGAAATATGTACATAGTGATATCTGCAAGATTCCTACACAACTGTACTTTAAAATGTAATGATGAGTAGAAACAAATCAAGAGAAGTTGTATATAACACAAATACAATTTAAGAAGTTAATTGGACCAACTTTTCCATGCTTACCTCTTCGAGATAGCTAAATAAGAAGACGATAAATATTGCTACACTATTGAGTATTACTGAGATACCAAAAGCTTGAGAAACTATATATGACGACAATATTCTTAGCATTCCAAACAAAATTATCTTATTTTTTCATTCATGTGAGAAGCACAACATAAAAAGCACAATAATTTTTTTAGAAATAATAACTAAATGACTCATATTTAAACATGAAAGGCTGAATTTTTGTTACATACCTGGTAAGTTTACACCTACGACATATTGTATTGTTTCATCTAAATAGTGAGAATTAGTTATATGCTAAATGTCCATTTATATAAGAAAAAAATTCATCATTAATTTATGCTAATTATGATGGAAGAAAATCAAAAGTTTTGCAACAATGTTTATTTTAGCTATTACTTAGCATTTAAGATAATTTACGAATAAAATTCATTGAATTTTTTTATGGTTTTGCGCTGTACGAGTATCTGAAGAGATTGTTTTAAATATTGCAAAACTTTTGATTTTCTTCTATCATTTAATAATACAAATATTCATTGTATTTATATTCATTCATGTCATAAGTTGTGTTTTAACTTCCGAAAAACTTGAAGTAATATTATGGGGTCTTTCATTTTAGTATATTATTATTTTTTATTATTATTATTATTATGTATTTATATTTTTTATCCATAAATATATAAGAAAAGTGTTTAATAGAATATGATAATATTTATTAATAATTAATGTGTATTTACATTTTTGTTCATCAATATTATGACATTATAAGGACATTTTCGTAATAATAACTAGTTTCACGGCACGTGCGTTGCACGTGTGTATTGTATATATAGTGTACAATGCCGTAAAGTAGAATTAGTATTACTAAATTAAAGCTTTTTAGTAAATAATTATAATTGAAAGAACATAGGACAAGTGTTTTTAAGTAATTATTACAAATTGTTATAGAGTTACTTGTATTTTGAAATCAAAATGACAAGATATTATTGAAACATTTCAAAATACATTCAAAGTTTAAATGTGGGGAGAAAGTGACATTTCTTTAGTAGTACTTTTACTTCACTCAATTTTGTAAGTAAATCTAACCAACAATTTTTTTTAAAAAATATCAATACAAAAAATGTCATCAATAGTCTTTCCTCTTGAGGTTATGAACACAAATTATGGACACCATTTAAGTACAATTTTTCTCTTAAATATTCATACTTGAAATGTAGTATGTGCATGACACTAATAAAGATTATTATAAATATTTTAATATTTTATCTTTATATGCAATCTATCTTTTACAAAATATTATTACTCAATTAATACATGAGTAAGACTATCATATATAGAGAGGTAATTTTTCCATTTGATTGAAATCATATTATAAGTAAAAGATAAAATCCATTTTTAAAATAGTGGATTTTATATCCAAACTAATAATTCAATGGACTATGTTGATGCCCGTTATTTTACCAAAATTAGAAAGAAACTCCTTCGTGAGGGTAAGAGGATAAAAAATGAAAATAAAGAAGAAATATCATGTCACGCCCCGAGCCTAGACCCTGGGCGGGACCGGCACTCGAAAACCATTGCTGGCCCCAAGCGAACCCTTGGCCTGGCTTTCTTAACTCAGCGAAAACTTAACTCGACAGCATAACATAATGCAATGAAAGGTTATAAAACAACCAACTGATAAAATCTGGCCAAAAAGGCAACTCGAGTCTCAAAATAGAATATTATATATATACATAAATATGAGACTCAATACTGACTGACTGACTATCTATGAAGCCT
>NW_006239193.1:63705-65582 GCF_000226075.1 Solanum tuberosum | reverse complement strand
CATAGTTCCTTTCTTACTCAAATGTAAAAACATTTAGAAACTTCTTTGGGAATACTTAGTTCCCTAATAGCTTTTGAGAAATGAACTCAACTTTAACTCTTGACTCAACTTGAAACTTGAGACTCTTAACTTAGCTTGAAACTCTATACCCTTTACTTGACTTGAAACTTGAGTCTTAAAATGAAGTTAAAACATTCAATAAAGACTCTTGAACAACTTTGAAGACTTGCTTGACTTGCTTCTTAACTCTTGAACTTAACTCTTAACTTCACTTGACTTCTAACTTCACTTGACTTGGAAACTAGCTCTCCTTGAATTGGATTATGAATTCAAGGTGTTTGATCACATGTTATGGATGAGTTCTTAACGTATAGACGTAGTTTGGAGTGTCGGAAACTACTAAGAAACATAGGTACAATACCATGGAACATGCATGAGAAAGTGGGGAATGAAAGGGGAAACTTGGCGTCCTTGGTGCTCTGCAAGGTGCAGAGCGCCAGCCCTAAAACTTCAGAGGGCCAGCTGAGGCGCTCTGCAAGGCGCGCCGCCTCAAGGGGGAAACTTCAGAACCCCTTTTGGGGCGCGCTGGCAGGCGCGACGCGCCAACCCCTTGCCCAGAAAACTCGACTTTTTCTCCCCTTTTCTCCAACTCTAAACCTTCTAAACTTCAATGGTTTCAACCCCAAGCACTAAGGATCATAAAATCCCTCAACATACAAGAGATTTTAACTCAAAATCACAACCAAAAACATGCCCAAAACAACAAGGGACTTCAACAACACCAACAACAACATCAACAACACAACCAACAACTTCAACAACACAACCAATCCTTCTTTGACAATAAAATGAGTTTGGAGGGTGGGAAAAAGAACCAACCCAACCCTATGGACTCACATAACTAGTAGGGATCACCCCAGACGATATCCACGACGGAAACATGCTTGATCTCTTCTTTCTCCTCTTCTTCTCCTCTTCTTCTCCTCTTCTTCTCTTCTTCTTCTCTTCTTCACTCAAAAGCCCTAACTCTCACTCATATAAAATGGGACAAAACTGATCTAAAATCATCCCAACACTTTAATATAATCAAAAGAATTGATTTGGGAAAAGACCAAAATGCCCTTAAAATTTCCGGACAGATTCCCTGCCAAATGCCCAACTTCCAAAGGGCATAACTCACTCATAGGAACTCAGAATCGAACAAACTCGGTGGCTTTGGAAAGATCATTCCACGAGCTTCGCAACCATAACTGGAAATACTCCTAAATCATCCTGAGCTAGAAGTTATGGCTGCTCAAAGTTGGTCAAAAACTCACTTTTTCCCATACTTGACCAAATTTCCAGATTTTCCAAATTCTTTCCAAAAATTGAAAATTTCCAATTCTAGGCCTCTTCATAGTTATTTCAAATCGCCGGTTGTTACAATATCTACCCCTTGGGAATATTCGTCATCGAATGAGGTTACTCTCAAGAGGCTAAGGGTGTAACATCACCTGAACACCCAACAAGCAATCATGCAACAACAACAACATAACATGCTCACTATAATTCAAAGAGCACTAAGAAGGAAATTAATACCTTAATCTACATTTCCTCCGGATTCAAAGAGATAGGGATATCTCTTCTTCATCTCCTCTTCGGCTTCCCAAGTAGCTCCCTCAACTAATTGGTTCCTCCAAAGGACCTTGACTGAGGCTACCTCTTTCGTTCTCAACTTACGAACTTGGCGGTCTTAGAATCTGAACTGAAACCTCCTCATAAGATAAGCTACCCTTGATCCCAATACTTTCAAATACCGGATGAACCGCTGCTAGTTCCTGTGGTAACTCCAACTCATAAGCAACATTGCCAATCCTCTTGGCTATGCGGTAAGGTCC
>NW_006239193.1:60036-61197 GCF_000226075.1 Solanum tuberosum | reverse complement strand
CGAATGAAACCCTTTTCTAGGAGATCTTTCAACTGCTCTTTCAACTCTGTTGGTGCCATTCTATGAGGCGGAATAGAGATGGGATGAGTATCTGGAATGAGATCTATGCCGAAATCTATTTCTCTCTCAGGAGGAATTCCGGGTAGATCATCAGGAAAAACTTCTGGAAACTCTCTTACTATAGGAACTGACTGAAAATGAGGTATCTCAACACTAGAGTCATTAAGTCGGACTAAGTGATAGATACAACCCTTTTACAACTAAGTTTCTTGCCTTAAGGTACGAAATAAAACGACCCTTAGGCACTGCTGAACTACTACTCCACTCTAAGACCGGTTCATTCGGAAACTAAAACTTGACCACTCGAGTTCTACAGTCTAATGATGCATAACAGGCATGAAGCCAATCCATACCTAAAATAACATCGAAATCTACCATGTCTAACTCAACCAAATCAGCCATGGTGCTCTTGTGATTGATGGAAACAGGTCAATCACGATAAACTCTTTATGCTAATATAGAATCCCCAACAGGTGTAGAAACACAAAAGGGTTCACAAAGTCTTTCAGGAAGAACATCAAACTTATTTGCAACATAAGGAGTTACAAAAGATAAACTTTCTCCGGGATCTAACAATGCATACACATCAAAAGCAAAGACTTTGATCATACCAGTGACAACATTTGAGAATTCTCTTACTCATGACGACTGGTGATGGCATAGAGGCGATTTTCTCCTCCACCGGTACTAGAAGTATTTCCTCTAGGTGCCGTCCTGTCTGGGGAGCAACTGATGAAGATTGGGCCCTACTGCCTAGATTTCCACTACCTTGCTTGCTCTTAGGGCACTCCTTCATGAAGTGACCCTCTTGTCCACACTTGAAGCAACCTGTCTGGCCTTGACGACACTTCCCTAGATGGACTCTACCACACCTAACACTTGCAAGACCCCGGTTACTTACTTGTGCTATACTATTCTGAGACTGTGCAGGTCCAGCTCTGAAGTTCTGCGAATTCTGTCCCGCGTACTCACTTTTTATTTATGTGTGCAGGTGCACTAACAGGTGATGGAGCAGGTCCCTTTTGCCTTTGCTGAAAAGATGAACGGTTCACATTACCTTTCTGCTGCCCGAACTCATTACCGGTCTTGGCTCTCTTACTT
>NW_006239193.1:58821-59948 GCF_000226075.1 Solanum tuberosum | reverse complement strand
ACCATCAACCTTGACATGTCCATGTCCCCGATAAGCATTGCAGCCCTACCTTCCTTACTTGACAACCGAGACAGCCCAGCAACAAACAAACTAATTATATTCCTCATGTCCGCAACCATCTCCGGAGCATAGCGGGATAGTTGGGTGAACTTCAAACTATACTCATGAACACTCAAAGACTCCTGCTTAAGTGTGAGGAACTTACGTACCTTGGCCCCTTTCAATTCTCGAAGAAAGAAATGCCCCAAGAAAGCTTCCTCAAAACAGGCCCAACTCGCAGGTGGTGCATTCTCAACTCTGCCCCCTTTCCACTGGTCGAACCAAGCTCTAGCAACATCCTTCAATTGATATGCAGCTAGTTCAACCCGCTCAGTATCTGCCATATGCATCACATCAAAAATCTTCTACAACTCCTCAATGAAGTGTTTTGGATCCTCAGTAGTACTCGAACCCATGAAACTCAGAGGATTCATCCCCAAGAACTCACGAATCCTTGAAGTGTTAGCTCCCTCATGTCTAGCTCCCCTCTTCTAACCAATCTGATTAGTTACCGCTTGACACAGAATTATAATTGCCTCTCTGAATTCGGCATTAGAAAATTCCCCTTGTGGTTGCACTCCTGGGGCATAAGGTAACTCTTGCTCATTAACATAACGTCTAGGAAGACGCCCTCTGCCAACTCTTCGTGGAGGCATGACAATCTGAAAACACGCGCAAGCACGAATTAGAAAGAAACTTTTTAGAGATCAACTCCAACGGACGAGATGAGTGTGAAAGAAATGGGAAATCTTCCTAAATGTTGCAGCCTCCCAATTATAGATGTGGCACACTTCACACCGATAACTAGGACTCTACAGACACAGCTTCATAGACTCCCTACGACTCTTGAACTTTGTGCTCTGATACCAAGTTTGTCACGCCCCGAGCCTAGACCCTGGGCGGGACCGGCACTCGGAAACCATTGTTGGCCCCAAGAGAACCCTTGGCCTGGCTTTGTTAACTCAGTGGAAACTTAACTCGACAGCATAACATAATGCAATGAAAAGTTATAAATCAACCAACTGATAAAATCTGGCCAAAAAGGCAACTCGAGTCTCAAAATAGAATATTTACATATATACATAGAT
>NW_006239193.1:57661-58743 GCF_000226075.1 Solanum tuberosum | reverse complement strand
CAACATCCTAATAAAACAAAACTAAGAGAACAAAATAACCGAGTCCTCCGGAATGCAAAAAGGCTCACCACTGACTCTGAAGTACTCAGCTGGATCAATGACGAACCGGATACTGACCCTGGGTACCTGCGTCTGCATCGTCATAAGATGCATGCCAACTGGCATCAGTACATTGAATGTACGAGTATGCGAGCTGGGAAGCTAACCACAATTAAAGCTTGGAAAGAGTACACGAGGACACTTACCTTGGCTCTGTTCAACTCATGAATAACTGAACTCAATATATAAAGCAATAAGACACATGCAATATATAAAGCTTGTAAAACTCTTAAAACATGACGTACAAATCATATTTATAATATCATGAAAATACCATGCTTCCTCTCGAGGTCTACTTGTGCAATGCATGAATGAAGTCCCATACCCCCATCCACACAAAGCAGAACTCCTCAAGGAACCAAGCTCTTTCTACTGTGGGAGTTTCTCTAACCGACAAACCACCACTATGAAACTAAGTGGTGATACAAAATTTTACCTCACGTTGACCGAGGACCATCCTATACCTTGCCGTTATATAGGAAGCTAACTTTACTAAGTGAATAGCTTAACTTTACGGATACATCTAAAAAGTATGACCCGTTAACTCCCATGTTGGCTACATGGTTCTTATGGAGAGTTGAGTTAATATGAACTTGCATCCCAAATTCGGTGCTTGATACTACTCCCAAAATACGTTAGCTCATAAGTGTTTTAAACACAACTTTCTTTAGTTGAGATAATTACTCAAAATCTAGCCCAAAGGCACACTTCGAAACGATGTTCCTTTTTCTTGAAAACTAGCACAAAGGCTCTTTTGGAAACATAGTTCCTTTCTTACTCAAATGTAAAAACATTTAGAAACTTCTTTAGGAATACTTAGTTCCCTAATAACTTTTGAGAAACGAACTCAACTTTAAACTCTTGACTCAACTTGAACCTTGAGATTCTTTACTTAGCTTGAAACTTTATACCCTTTACTTGACTTGAAACTTGAGTGTTAAAAATGAAGTTAAAACGTTCAATAAAGACTCTTGAACAACCTT
>NW_006239193.1:33766-57640 GCF_000226075.1 Solanum tuberosum | reverse complement strand
AAACTAGAGTCTTAAAATGAAGTTAAAACGTTCAATAAAGACTCTTGAACAACTTTAAGAACTTGCTTGACTTACTTCTTAACTTTGCTTGACTTGGAAACTAACTCTCCTTGAATTGGATTATGAATTCAAGGTGTTTGATCACATGTTATGGATGAGTTCTTAATGTATAGACGTACTTTGGAGTGTCGGA
Organism: Solanum tuberosum; assembly: GCF_000226075.1. Taxonomy (NCBI): domain Eukaryota; kingdom Viridiplantae; phylum Streptophyta; class Magnoliopsida; order Solanales; family Solanaceae; genus Solanum; species Solanum tuberosum. The sequence goes on along the minus strand of NW_006239193.1, from coordinate 57,447 downwards.
AACGATTAGGAAACATAGGTACAATACCATGGAACATGCATGAGAAAGTGGGGAACGAAAGGGGAAACTTGCCGTCCTTGGCGCTCTGCAAGACGCGGAGCGCCAGCCCTAAAACTTCAGAGGGCCAGCTGATGCGCTCTGCAAGGCGCGCCGCCCCAAGGGGGAAACTTCAAAAATCCTTTTGGGGTGCACTGGCAGGCGCGACGTGCCAACCCCTTGCCCAGAAAATTCAACTTTTTCTCCCCTTTTCTCCAACTCTAAACCTTCTAAACTTCAATGGTTTCAACCCCAAGCACTAAGGATCATAAAATCCCTCAACATACAAGAGATTTAACTCAAAACCACAACCAAAAACATGCCCAAAACAACAAGGGACTTCAACAACACCAACAACAACATCAACAACACAACCAACAACTTCAACAACACAAATAATCCTTCTTTGACAATAAAACGAGTTTGGAGGGTGGGGGAAAGAACCAACCCAACCCTATGGACTCACATACCTAGTAGGGATCACCCCCGACGATATCCACGACGTAAACTTGCTTGATCTCTTCTTTCTCCTATTCTTCTCCTCTTCTTCTCTTCTTCTTCTCTTTTTCACTCAAAAGCCCTAACTCTCACTCTTATAAAATGGGACAAAACTGATCTAAAATCAGCCCAACACTTTAATATAACCAAAAGAATTGATTTGGGAAAAGACCAAAATGCCCTTAAAAATTTCCGGACAGATTCCCTGCCAAATGCCCAACTTCCAAAGGGCATAACTCACTCATATGAACTCAGAATCGAGCAAACTCGGTGGATTTGGAAAGATAATTCCACGAGCTTCGCAACCATAACTGGAACTACTCCTAACTCATGCTGAGATAGAAGTTATGACTGCTCAAAGTTGGTCAAAAACTCACTTTTTCCCATACTTAACCAAATTTCCAGATTTCCCAAATTCTTTCCAAAAAATGAAAATTTCCAATTCTAGGCCTCTTCATAGTTATTTCAAATCGCCGGTTGTTACATATCATACCCAAATCATGTGACTTTTTTTATATTTGTTTATTATTATTGTCTTTCTCACAACTTTTAGTCATTGTTGAAAATCGTAAGAAAAACTACGAGTGTGAATTGTTGAATGATTTGCTATAATTTGTTCACCAACTCTTTCTTATGTGATACCTCTAATTTCGTTAAATTTTGAACCTAATCATTTGTTGCAAATAACCCTTGAGATTTTATAAGAAGAAAAAGAGTACAAAACTTTAAAAAATTGTATTTTAAAAGTGAGAAGAAACTCCTCTATTTATAGCTATCAAATAGTAGTATGAATAGGTGCTAATTATGCCTTATCAGAAAAGCTACAACCTTTCGAAAAAGTCACTACTCATCGGAAAAGTCACAACCATTTGGAAAAGCATAACTTATTGAGAAAGTCACAACCCTTTGGAAAAATCACAACCCTTTGGAAAGTCACAACTCATCGAAAATGTCACAACCCATCAAAAAAGTCGCAACCTTTTGGAAAAGTCACAGCTCTTTGAAAAAATCACAATTCTTTAATGTGAAAAGGAATCTATTTTTAATATAATACAAATAATTAAACTAATAAATAAAATAAATTGAGTATTTTTAATAGGGGATATTATAGTAATTCAACATTCAAGTTTGGGAGTTCATGCTTTTAAGATAGTATTGATATTGATATTGATTTATATGATATACAAACAGTAACAAATATGTGACCCTTTTGTACCAAGGGTAGGCCTATCGATTTGAAGGATGTATTACACAATTTGACAACATTCTATTGACCCAAAAACACTTTATACAAATTTTATGAGTAAATCAAATAGGCTTACAAGATGAGGGAAAATCAATACAAATAATTAGTCTCATGCAAGGGTACAATCATAAACTAAAAATTTGTAGAAGGTCCTTCCTTCTGGACTTTTTGTCATCTTCGAATGCCAACATCATTTAGATGGAATGGTAGCTTGTGGAGTCCTTCTTTGACTAAAGTAAACTATTAAAATAAACCCCCAACTCCGAGGGACAATGGTTTGCCAAATGATATATACATCCTTCAAATTTAAAACACACAAGTATGATCATTCATTTAGGCCGGAGGCCATTTAAGACTCAAGGTGGTCTTTCTAATGGACCCAACATGCCTTGGGTGTTGGGTCATCTTAGGCGAATGCGCTAATTTTAAGGATTGTGCTTCGCTCTACGCTAGTTGACTAAGAGTTGACTTTATTTGAAGTGGACCGGTGACCCAAGTGGACAACTTTGGGTTGGGGAAGTTAGCGACCGTTGACCATCAAGTGACCAACTACATTTGCAAGGGTACCCCGATAAACAATTTGGATAATAAACAACTACGACCCACATAATCGTCATTTAAGTAAGAAATAAAAAATATCAAATGGCGGAATATGTCATGATGCAATGCCAATAGACATATAATTAAACAAATAATGAATAAAATAACAAGTACAATATACAAATAGTCAACAAATATACAAAATACAAGGTACAACACAATAAAAGAAAATGCTCCTCAATTTGAAAAACTGAACTTATAATGGTTAGAACCTCTATATCCCAGCGGAGTAGTCATTCTGTTTATATCCCTACTTTATTCAAATAGGGCGTAACGTTATGGTGACTCAAAAAATAGATAATTAGTTCAATTTTAAAAGAATTTTAAGAAAAAAACAATTTAGGAGTCACCACCTAATTTTAGGCAAAACTAGGAAACCAATTAATTAATTAACTAAAAAGAATGTCTACAAAACCAATAGATTCTAAGTAAGGGGTTCAAGTGATTCCGAAGGGAAGGTGTTAGGGATCCTTCAAAATCTACAATTGTGGGTTCCGACTAAATTCATTTTCTCAAATTGAGGAGGAGATAAAAATAATATACAAGTATAATAAACATGCAATATACACAAGTAATAAAATAAAATAATAATTTGAGAAACGTCCTAAGGTTTGCCTCGCATCGATATATACAAAATCATGAATAAAGAATATAATTCAAACTTCATTTGAATAGCTTCAATGAGAAGCAACTCTGAGTACCTGTAAAGACACTCAGTAAAAGTGTTAGTACTAAATAAATATGAATGAAAACAAAAGAATTATATAATAACTTCAAAATAAAAATCCGTCTTACTAACATGAGAGACCTTGAAAATCGACGGTAATTTCGTCATTGACCAATTTTAATACACAAAATATATGAACTTAAGCTAAATTTCAATCTTTTAAAATGTGGAGGCGTCGAAAACCGACGGAGAGATTTTTTTATTGGTCAATTTTAACATACGAAATATATAAACTTAAACTAAATTTCTGTCTTTTGAAAAGTGGAGGCCTCAAAAACCGACAGACATTTTTTCCATTGGCCAGTGTCTACTTAATATATAAGAACCACAATGAAAGAAAAATAGGAAAACAACAAAACCGACGTAGAAGTCTAAATAATGACTATAGGAAAATCATCCTAAACACAAAACAATTAATAGCCGAAAAGAAATCAAGAATCATACATAATTAACACAACACCCAAAGTACATGGGTTGTGGTGCACTGGTGGAAGTGTTTCACCCTTAACCAGATGTCTCGGGTTCGAGCCCTGGGTATGGAGAAAATTATGTTGGAAGCGCCACCCCCAGATGGTCCCTACAGAGCGTGATTCAAATTTATTCGGAGCTCCAATGTGGACTCCGAACACCACGTGGGAAACCAAAAAAAAAAAAAACACTACACCCAAAGTTAAATATCAAACTTAATGTACTTGAATGGAGTAATTAAGATATTGCGGGGTAAAGCTTCAACAAAAATCAACCAAAGAATAAAAAATAAAATTATCTAAAATCAACAGCATGATGGTTGCCGGAATTACCTATATGTGGGCACAAAATCAATGAAAGACTCAAGAATAATGATAATGTCAAAACAATCCAAAAGGAAACATAACGATGAAGTAGTATCTAATCTAAATAATACAAATACAAATAAATAGTCATAGCAGGGAGCAAGCAATTTTAACATTAACAAATATAGAGGTATAAAAAGAAAATGAAAATCAACCAAAAAACAAATAAAAAATAAACTAAATACAAGAGAATGTAATGAATTTCTAGACTGTGCAAAATATCAAAATGAATATTAACAAATGTAACGAATAAAATGAATATTAAAAAATGTAATGAACGTAATGCCATGTAGAAAATGTAATTTAGAAGAAATAGTGATTTAAACAAAATGAACAAATATTTTAACATAGTCAATCGGCTATGACAAAAAATAATGTAATTAAAATTAACTGATAAAAATCCTGAAATTTTGAAAAATAAGAATAAATATGGATATACTTGTTTAAAATTTTAAAAAAAAATGTATTTTGAACTATTGAATAAATAAAACTTAAAAGTTACGAATTTTGAAAATGTTAGGCCAAAATTGGGTGTCAACATTGATATCATAAAGTATGCATACATGTGTTAAAAGTTTGGATCAAATGGAATATCTTACAAGAAATTTTAGAATCATTCAGCTTCTTTAACGACCTTATTTAAAGTTATATATTCAGAGTCTATTGCAGAGGGAATGATACATATTTGTTTTGATGATTTTCAAGGCATTGTTCCTCTGCCAGGGATGAGTACATACCCACTTGTGAATTTAACTTTGTTTGATTTGGTGATTCAATTTGCATTATTATATCCTTGAAGTAATTCAGAATATTTGTCATAATACAAAGTATAGTTTTGAGTATGTTTTAGAAGCCCAAAACACCTTTCATTGTCATGCAATGAATTTAATTGAAATTACTTGTGAATCATAATCAAATTGTGAATCACTTTCACCTACATTCTTTTGAAAAGCAAAACTCATATCAATTGGTGTTTAGACAATATTGAAATCGAATTACTTGAATTTGTACAGTATTTTTTCAATGTTATGAGATTGTGGCAATGCTAAGCCTTGTAAAGTTTTATGAATCCTAAATTCTGAAATTACATCAGCAATTTCTAAGTCTTTCATGTCAAATTTCCTAGCCACCTTATGCTTAGTAACATTATGTTAGAAATGTCGGTAATTATGACTAAATATATCATCCCCATTCAAATAAATAATAAGCAAACATTGACTTTATGATTCATAGTATTTTTAATGGAAACACATTTGTCATACTTTTTAATCTTAAATTCATTTGTCAATATTATTTGGTGAAATTTTACATGCCATTTATGTGTTTGTTTCAGTCCATAAATTAAAGTGACTTAACTTGCATACTTCTCTCGTTTACCGTGAACTACAAAATCCTCAAATTATTTTATGTTAATTTCATCCACCAATTCTCTATATAAGAAAATTATTTTTACATCTATTTAATGAATTTCAAGACCATATATTATCGGAAGTGTCATTAACAATCAAATAGATTTTATTTTTATTGTTGGCGAGTATTTATCAAAATAATTAAGGCCTTCCGATTGTCAATAATCTTTAACAACAAGACCTGTCAAAAAATTGTCAATAGTTTCATCATGTTTCATTTTCCTTTTAAAAGATTATTTTGAATCTAAATGCTTATTTTCAGGATGAAGATCAATCTATTCTCATCATGACTATTTAAAATTGATTTAATTTCACTATTGACTATCTCTTTCAAAATGATGACTCTTTAGAAGACAAGGCTTCGGTATATATATTTGAGATTCATTTTCAAGTCAAAACATCACAAAATCTGATTCAAAAGAAGTAGATGTTCTTGATGTGTAATGACCCTTCATGTCATTTTTCATGTTTTATGTTGTTTTTGTCATTTAGAGGTTTTCTATAGCGACCCCACGTCATTTATGACTTGCTGAGACTAACAGTTCAGTCACCCGATTGTACGTTTTGTTTTTATGTGAGTTTTCGTATTTTATAGCTTTTGAAACTTGAATGTCTAACTTCGGTCAAAACTTTAGGTAGACGGCCTCAAAATACTGTTCCATTAGCTTTGAAATAACGATTTTTTATTTTTGAGGATCTTTGGTGCTGGCTTTGAGACTCTTGAGCTTATTTCGAGTTATTGTGTGTATTTTACTTAAAATAAAGTTGTGGTGTAGGATCTACATTTGTTCGAGACAATACCTATTGGAAGTTTTAACATCTTCATTGAGTCCAAAATATCAAATTTAGTGGAATAGCATAGTTCATTTGTATGCACATATTTCCAAACAAATTCTGAACACCCAAGTGGAGTCCTTTGGGACTTAGTTCGTTTGGTTGGCACTGTCCTGGTGTAGCCGCTCAAGCGGCCCTGTCACCACTTAAGCACTAGATGCTTAAGCGAGACTTTCCAGCTAAGGGCTAGCCATTATGATGTTCCTGGCCTCACTTAAGCGGTGATTGCTTTATGTGGTCCAAGTATTATATAAAGCAAATGCTTGCACTAGTTTAATGGAAATGAGGGATCCCAAATATGAAAGAATTGGACAATAGAGACCTTTTGGAAAAACATACATGGTGGGAACCTAGAGAAGGAACCTCTGCGATATGGTATGACAACTGATCTAATTTAGGTCCTCTACATATGCATAATTCTGTTGTGCACACTTATTGTCCTATGAAAGATATTGTTGAATTTGTAATGACCCCAGTCGGGCATTTTTGGAAAGTTTTGTGAATTTATCATTTTTTCCTCCCGATATCGACCCTGAGTCTTTCATGATTGAGTTGTGAAAGTTGGTTTCAACTTTGAGTTTAAAGTTGAGAATTTTGTAAGTTTTGAGTTTAAAAGCTAATATAGTTAAGAAAGTTGTATTTGGTGCCTTTTAGAGTTTCGAGTGTCGGAATGGAATTCCATCAATTCCACAAGTCCTGGAATATGGAATCTAGTCTATGAGAGTTGTCAGTTTCAGATTCAGAGTCTTTTGAGGATTTGAGGTCGTACGTTGTGAAATTATGAAAATTTAGCCTTTGGGTTGACTTTGATAAACGTTTGGGGTCCAGTTGCTCGGATCGAAATTTCAAGTGTTTCGTTGGATTTGGGGGATAATTTTAGACCAAAGTGAGGTCTTGGTTGATTTTTGTGAGGTCCCGAACTTCTTGTAGCGTTTTTAGGCGTTCCGTTCATTCCTTATCTCCTTAACGAGTTTTGGGTTAAGGAGACCTTAGATTTATGTTTTGATGGTTCCACACTGTCCAGAAATGTCGAGTTTAGTGAATTTGCACATATGGTTTGTGTATGCGGGGTTCAAAACAATTACCTAGGGTCCTTTCAATGATTTTTGAGTTGGCTGAATTTTCTGGTATGTGATGAAGGCAACCCTCCGCGATCGCAGAGGGGTGCCCTCTTTCGCGTGAGGTCAAAGCCATGACCTCCACGTTCGCGGATTAGTGGGCGCATTTGCAGAGGTGATTTATGAGCTGTCCGGCCGCATTTGCGGATAGGGATCCGCATTCGCGAAGGACCCCAAGCAGTGTATTGATCCAAATTTGGGGTTTCTTTCCCATTTTCCATTGTTGGAGCTTTGAGAACTCAGTGAAGGCAATTTCAAGTGGGTTTTTCAAGATAAAATAGTTGGGTAACGTTTCTTGACTTTAAACCCTCAATTAATTAATATTGGATTTTTTGGTTCAAATCAAGATTTTGGATTGATAGACCGAGGATTTTCATGAATTTGAGTTTTTGAAGTAAAAGTGGGTTTATTAACTGATTTCAAATCCTTTTTCAAAATGGTTTTCACCAATGAGTTCCAAAATCCTTGAATAACACTTTCAAGTATTAAAATTTGGATTCAAACCTTATTTTCGGAATTGAATTTTGAGTTGATTGAACCATTTTTCAAAGTAATTGATGTGGGTATTCTTAGTTCCAAAAAATTATTGTGAATACTTAATTGTTTTAGATTATGTAGTTTTGGACATTGGTTGGAAGGGGGAGAATCAACTCTTGGAGTGATTAATTGATTGATTTAAGGCAAGTGATCTCATACACCTTGTATTCAAGTAGAATTTGTGTATTCCCTTCATTGTTTGTGTGTTGAAAGTAATGGGAATGAGGTGAAGGGTTGATTGTCTACTTTATAAATCTTAATGAATAAAAATTGGTTGAGATAAAAAGACTATGTGATGATCTTAATGATGTGAATTGCCTTGTTGCGACCCTTATTGATTGATTGATGAAATGCTTGATAACATGAATGTGAACTTGAATTGCATAAATTGTTCTCTTTTATATGGTGTGATATTCCTTGTGTGCATTGATTGTTGAACATCGTGATGAGACATGTGAGAGTTATGATACCAAGGTCATTTCCAATAAGTGTTTTTGATTTCATATAAAGCCGATGAAAACTGATTATGGCTAGTGATTTGATATAAAGCCAATGGGAAATGGTTTTGGCTGTGATTTGATATAAAGCCGATGGAAAATGGTTCTGGTTAGTGACTTGATATAAAACCGACAGGAAATGGTTTCGGCTAGTGATTTGATATCAAGCCGATGGGAAATGGTTCTGACTTGTGATATTGTGCCAATGTGAAATGGTTCCGGCGATAGATTGAGTATTGTGATTTGATGAATTTTGATATTTATGTGTGACTTACTTGTTAATTGTGATTGATGCACTTGTTACGTATGATTAATCTACTTGATGTGGAGGTTGACTTACTTAATTCGTGTTAGCTATTGAATTGTGATTGTTGAACTATGATTATTGAATCTTATGAGTTGTGTATTGTATAATTGTTAGATTGGGTTGATTTTTATGCTGGTTGTAGTTTGAGAAGGTTCGATTGGGATGAAAGGGATATTTGATTTCTAGCTAATTGCTTTGTTTAGTGGGTTGCTTACTGGGTACTGTGTTCGTTGGTACTCATCCTTTGCTTCTACACTTATGTAGGTTCCGAGCCCAGATCCGTGTGATCCCTTTTTTCTTCTCATTCTCTTTCTCCTCCCCCCTCCCCCTCCCCGTTCTTCTTCTTCTTCCTCCTCCTCCTCCTCCTCCTCCTCATCTTCCTACTCTTCCTCTTCCTCTTCCTCTTCTTCCTCCTCTTCCTCCTCTTCTTCGTCTTTTTTTCTTCTTCTTCTTCCTATTCCTCCTCCCCTTCCTCTTCTTCTTCTTCTTCTTCTTTTTCCTCCTCTTCTTCTTCCTCTTTTTCTTTCTCTTCTTCTTCCTCATTATCTTCTTCCTCTTCTTCATCTTCCTCTTCTTCCTCCTCTTCTTCTTCCTCTTCTTATTCTCCCTCTCCCTCTTCTTCTTCCTTCTCTTCATTTTCTTCTTCTTCCTCTTACTCTTCTTCTTCTTCCTCTTCTTCATCTTCCTCCTCCTCTTCCTCGTCCTAATCTTCCTCGTCCTCTTCCTCTTCCTCTTCATGTTCCTGTTCCTCTTCCTCTTCCTCTTTATGTTCCGCTTCCTCTTCTTCCTCTTCCTCTTTCTCTTCCTCTTCCTCTTCCTCTTCCTCTTCCTCTTCCTCTTCCGCTTCTTCTTCCGCTTCTTCTTCTTTCAAGGATTTTGAGAGGTAGTTGCTTGTCATTCTAGCAGACTGATGAGTCTAAGATTTGGACTCATTTGGGGTTTGTTTATATAGATTTAGTATCCTCAAATGCTTAATTCGTGCCATAAACTAATGTTAAAGCCTTGATTTTCAGGCATATGGATTGAGGAACAAAGAAATGACACTAACAAACAAAAAGGAATAAAACAAACTGAAGAAATGAAGAAAGGCAAGCCTGGTGATCGCCAAGAGCACTTAGTGAATCGCTAAGTTGACCGCCTAAAGTTCTAGTGTGCCAGCCCTGAGGGAAGAAACCAAGTTGGTGATAAAAAAAAGGGCAATTGGCGAATCACTGAGCAGTTCCATGATGCAAAGAGAGATTGCCCAAAGTTACATGACTTGAGGGTGCTAAGAGCCAAGGCAAAAAAGCAATAGAAGAGAGCAATGGGCGGTTCGCCGAGTGGTTCGGTGAACCCGTCTTACCTCGCCTAATGGCCTTTCATGGCTTATTTTTGGTGACTATAAATTAGATTTTGAACAGTTAATTTAGAAAGGCTGACTAATGCTGAGTCAGTTTAGAATTTTTCTCTCTTGAGTTTTTCATAGTTTCTAAATAGACTTGAAGGAGTTTGGAGATTCAATTTCGAGATTTTGAAAGTGGGTTTCAAATTTTCTACAAATTGAAGCATTGTAAAGACTAAATTACTCTTACCTAGTTGATGGCTAATCGATTTGGTAACCGTTTTTACCGTTTTATGATGCTTGATTAAAATCTCAATTCTTGGGGTGTGATCATGTGATTATGGATTGAATTAGCTTATGGGTATTGTTAATTACTAGTTTATATGTTATATTGAAGTGAGTTTAATCATTAATTATGGTTTAATTTATGAATTGTTGTTGCAAATACAGTTCTAACCTTGTGTTCTTAGCTTGCTCGAGAGAGAGGTTTTAGAACTAAGATTATTGATTAATGATGTGTAGGTATTAGGTTGAGCAGGGTTCAGCTCGAGAGAGTGAATCCTAAACCCAATCCTACCCATCTAGCTCGAGAGAGTGGATGAATTAAGGTGTGCGTTATTCTTCATTGTTATGCTTTTTGATGTTCGAAAAAAATCACCTGATTCGGGATAGTTGTTCGAGGGAAAGCTATCTCCCTTATAGTCTAGCTTACTCACTGATTTGTAGCAGTTTACTAGTAGTTTCAATTACCCATATATCAAAATTTGCCTATAATCGATAACATCTCGAGAATTCTTCTCCTTATTGTTAGTTCAAATTGTTTGTGACTGCGTAGTAGTTGATAATTGCAATCCAAAACCCCCATCTGACATGCATTCCTGTCACCCCTTTTAATTTTAATGTCTTTTTCCATAATTTCTATTCCTATATCTAACTAGATCATATTTGTACTTCTTGATTGAATTTGAACATGTACCGCTCCCTATGGGATTTGACCCCAACTCAATTGTTGGGTTATATATTGCTTAACGATCGTTTGCACTAAGAATTGGATGAAGTATTTTTTATAAACGTTAAACTAGCAATCAAAATGGCGCCGCTGCCGGGGAGTGGTATTGTTTAAAATTCTTTTAGTGAAGTTGTATTGTGATCTTTTTAGTTATAGTTGAATCTACTTACTTTAGTTTTGGTTTTGTGTTGCTTGTGTTAAACAGAGGAAGAGATGAGCGTTAACTGAAGTAATGTTAGCCAAGTGGGCCACCAAGATGATGTTGGAAACCTCAATGACGTAAATGACCCAAACGTCAATGACTCAATTCCATTGGGTGGTCTGGGGGAATTCGTCTACCTCCAAATGAAGGAAACGTTGTTTTTCACATTACTAGCGCAATGCTTCAGCTCCTACAATTGAAAGGTTTGTTTGGGGGGTTCTCTCATGAGGATCCTCATGAGCATATTGGAAACTTTGTGGGCGTCTGTGGTCCATTCTCATTTAAGAGCATATCACAAGAATCAGTCCGTCTTAGGTTGTTCCCATTTTCTCTGATGGGCGAGGCTAGTAAGTGGTTAGCTGAGTTGCCAAGAGATTCCATCACTTCTTGGGATGAGCTTATTACCGCATTTCAAGTGAGATTCTTTCCCCCATCAAAGATGATAACTCTTAGGGATAGCATCCAAGGTTTTAAACGCATGGAAGGTGAGCCAATACATAAGACATGGCTGAGATTTAAGAAGTTGGTGTTGTAATGCCCAACTCATGGACTTCCAAATAATGTGTTGTTGCAATACTTCTATAGGGGCCTTGACTCGGTGAACAAGCGAGTTGCTGATCAACTTGTTCCCGGTGGTATAATGCACCAACCCTATGAAGTAGCCTCTCAACTCCTTGATTGCATGACCAAGATCAATAGGGCAACACTTGTGAAGACCTAGTCTCTCCTCTAAATTTTAGAATGACAAAAAAGCAGATCGAAAAGGATCAAGAGACAGACCAAAATATTTGCCAAAATGATGACCCAGCTAGACATCTTGTCTAAAAATGTCATGGGTGTTGGTACAAAGAGTGTTAATGTTGTGGCTGTTGGTGGAGCAAACCCCGATTTGTACAATGAGGAAGTGAACTTCCTAGCCAACCAAGGAGGAGATTATTGCGCAAACTACCTAAGGCTGGGTGGAAATCAAGGTTGGAACAGAGATGAGGGTTGGAGAGACCGTGACAGAGATTGGCGTGATTGCAACGCCACTTGGAAGGAAAGAGATAGGGAGAGGGATAGATATGTTCCTCCCCATGAGCGTCAAAAGCCCAAGGAATCCGAAGGTGGCCGTACATAAGATATGTTCTCACGCATTCTTAACAAAGTTGAAGGGTCCGACAAAGTGTTAAAACAAATGAAAGATGATGTCTCGGCTCTCAATCAGACGGTGACCTCTCACTCAGTCTCAATAAAGCAGTTGAAGACCCAAATGGGTCAAATTTCTTCACATTTGAATCCAAGATAACAAGGGGGGTTGCCTAGTGACACAATGGCAAACCCCAAAAATGAAGCTTGAATGGGTTTTTTCATCGTGCCACAACGTTAACTAAGGTGCTTCTTGGGAGGTAAACCAAGTTTTTAATGCTTTAGTTTTGATTTTGACTAACGGGTTTTGATTATGCAGGTTAAAAAGTGAAGTATGTTTGAAAATAGGAAGTTTGGCGAGACAAAGGTCAAATCGGCGACTCGCCAAGAGGTCGGCGAGCCCAACTTGGACCGTCGTTGGACCCATAAAATTTGAAGTGGAAGTCTGTAAAACTCGGCGGGCCAATTATTTAATCGGCGAGCCCGATTTTGTCCACCGTTTGAATCCCCAAATTGACTTGAGGTCTTGTAAAACTCGGCGAGGTAAAGTACCACTCGGCGTATCACCGAGTGGTTCAGCGTGGATGACTTACTCCGCCGAAAGGGCTGCGAACTGAAAGCTTTTAAAGGCTAAACGGTTTGAAATTTCAAAATCTTTTATATTCTTTCATTTCTAACCCCGTGCACTCTCACCCGAACCTTACATATTCCTTATTTTTTCTATTTTATTCGCTTTTTGTGTGTGATCTCGTCTCGGATTTGGAGTACTTGGCCGCCTAGCTTTTCAATTTCTCAATTCGGCATACAGGTTGATTTTCTGAACCCCGTAATTTAGTTTAGTGGTTAAACTCAAATGCAATCTGTAATTGGGTATTGATATGTGTAGGGTAATTGTTTAAATGGTGTTTTATGTGTCGGATTACCCGTATTGTGTTCGAACTTGTGCCTAAATGCTTAAAAAGATTATTTCTTGTGTTTTGTGCGATTAAATTGGTCTTAAATTGTTGGGTTGCGGTTATTTTGTGTTGGGTCTAGGTGGATGACGTCTGAGTAACCCCAAATTGTGCAAAATGACATAATTTGCCCAATGATAGAGCGTTGACGCCATTCTTAAGGGCAAAAGTCATCAAATGGCCAATTTTAGCCAAATCGGGGGAAGTCTGAGTATCCCGAAGGCATGAGTCATATGGGTCTGGTACTAATTGCATGGTGTGTGTGTTTGATTTTGAATTCGGGGAATATGACCTTGATTTTGGGAAACAGGGTTGAAAACTGGCACATTGGGTTATTTGGCGGGCTGCATGACTCACCGAAAGGTTCCTTAGATCGCCCTATCTGTGTCCCTAACCCCTAAAATGCACTGTAATATTCGACGGGCTAGTCTATGCTCGCCGATAGGTGTCGATGATTTGTCGAAAGGCTTTGAACATCGTCGTCATGCCTTCATTCTGGATATTTTTTTGAGCTGGTCCTTTCGGCAAGCCCGATTTGGCTCGCCTAAGCGACTCAACAACTCGCCGACTGGTTCGGCGAGTCTTCCTACAATTTGATTTTCTGCAATTTTCTTGAACGATTTCTAACATTTTTCGATGTATTTTGCAGATATGTCTAGACCCAAAGTGCCCGGAAGAGACATGTCGCCCCGCAAGAGGGGGAAAGGGATCATTATAAATGAGAATGCAACGACATCCACAACAACAGCAACCAAACTCCCTACCAAGGGAGGGAAAGGCAAAGGAAAGGGTAAGGCTCCCGTGGTTGAGTTTCCAGAGGTCATCTCTGACAGTGAGGGAGTCTACGCTACTCACCTTACCAAATCACACAACGAGGGAGAACACTAGGATTCTCAGGCTGCTATCTCTGAGTCTGAGGATGACCAACTTCTACTGGAGGGAGAGCAGAAATGCGCTCCAAGAGGATACATGATCCGTCTAGGATTCGAGTGCCTCAGACTACTCCTCCTTCTCCAAATTCAGATCAAACTATTGTCCCAGCACCACCTGTACAGGGTCCTCCTCCCCGGTCTCTCAATAGAATAAAGGTCTACGGACTGAGTATTATCATCGAGGTGAAGAGATTGTCCACATATGGTATGGTGGACAGATATCCAGAGTGGAGCACCCTTAAGTCCCATAATTTCCAACTTTTCACTAAACCCCAGGGTCCCTACATTCCTAATTGGGTCCGGGAATTTTACTCAGCCTATGGATCTTTGGTACCACAGGGAAAGAGGAAGGTTGCTACCTTCAAACCAGTAGATCATATGGTTGTCCGAGGGAAGAAGGTAAAATGTGATAGTGATGATATCAATGTCGTCTTGGAATGCACCTATAACTTTGCAGATGACTACCAGAGTATGATCCAAAGAATGGCATTGGACGATATGAAAAGTTGTCTGGCCCCTCTCCTTTCTAACAATACTCCTAGGTGGATCGAAGGCGGATTACCAATACAGAAGAAAGACCTCAATGTGGCAGAGAGGTATTGGTTCGGGTTTATTAGTAGCACAATCATGCCATCCCAGAACGAGTCTATTCTCCGCCACACAAAGACGGCTTGTCTTGGATCCATTATTTCTAGGAAGAAATTAAATTTGGGTGTGATCATTGGGCAAGAGATGGACATGAGGGCCAACAATGCTAGACATCTCTTCCATTTCCAGTGTTGATCACCGAGCTATGCAGATGGGCCCATGTTCTGCGAGATGAGAAGGCGGATGTGGAAGTGACTCCCACCTCCTCTACTGACATCAGGCGTATTAAGGCTGAGTACTTGAAGAATGAGGTTGAGAAGAAGAGGGCAGCTCCGGTGGATATATCCCCGGCGGTTAATATTGAGACTGTACCTGCAGAGGTAGTATTGCCTACTCCGACCACTGGGACTTCAGGTATTTCTAGCTCTGCCCCCTCTGTGACTCCGAGTTCTTCTACTGCTTCCCTACCTCCTAGGTCTACTGCTAGTACTGATGCATCCCGACCTCCACTCACCCAGGCCATGCCAGTACGGATGGGGCACCTAGTCCATTCTGCTAATGAGCATGCCTCCAGGCTAGAGGCTGCAGTTCCTTGGATGATTGAGAGAACTCTCACTGCTACTTTGATACCTCATAGAGATTCTATTAATGCCCTCACGACAAGGATAGAGGTGTGTGAGAGAGGTCAGGGATCCACTCATGAGGTGACTGTCTTGAAGGCCGCAATTGCAGAGTTGAGGAGAGATGTGGACCAGCTGAAGTCCACTAATATGTCGATGATTTTTGGGACCGTGGAGATTCCTGACGACCTGGACATAGACATTCCAGCTTGTTCTGACGTGCCTCCGGCTACCACTGGAGATGAGGTTAGAGCTGATGATGCGGCTGTAGAGTCTGAGGCTGAGACTGATGAGGAGCATCTTGGTGTTCAGGAGGAGACCACCTATGAGGGTCTGACTGAGGTCGAAAAGGCCATGGTACATTCGGCTATTCAGACATCTTTGAGGGATACTTCTATGGAAGGCTCCAATGGAGCTAATGTGAATGAGACACCGATTATTGATGCCCAACCCCAGATTGCTATCCCAGGCACTAATACCCAGACAGATGGAGTGACTGAGATGCAGACTTCACCCCAGGCTTAGCCTGGCAGGATGACATTTTTACCTCCATATCAATTATTTTTATTGACTATCTTTGTTTTAGTTGCATTTGAGGACAACTACTTTTCTTTTGTGGGTGGGGTGAGGTATTTCCATACCTACCTCTTATGATTCTGTTTTGTTTGTGAATATTGGATTTTGTGATCTATATATGTGTTTTGATCTTGATTCTTATGGATATTTGAGCTTGTGGTCTCTTATTTTGAATGGAAATGGTTTTGAACCTAATTTTTAAAATTTATGCCACCTCTATCGTGTGTGATTGTGGCTGTTCTTGTTTGAATTTGAGTATCAATTGTGATCAATACCGATGACTTAAATAGTGCTCTTAATTGTACGAAATGAATGTGTGACTACGATGAGGCCAATGAAGTTGCATAGACAATGTGTGAACTTTTAGCATCTCGTTGTGACTAGTCGGTTATCGAATTAGTCTCTTCTGATGAACATTGCACACTAGCTAGAAAGTGTGGAGTTTTGTTTGATATTGGTGCCAATGACTTGTGTGATGAGATTACTATGAACATTATGTGTGATGACACCTAGAATTTGCCCCGTTGGTCCGGTTGACTAAGTGATGCAAGCACTTGAAATGATCTTAGGCAATAATTTTGAAGAGTGAAATTTTTTTGACAATATACCTCTTTCGTGGCCAACCATGTGAGATGTCTGAACCTTGCTTGAACCCTCTTGAGCCCTCTTGAGCCTTATCCTTTTCTTGGAAGAAACTTGAACAATTGTGACCTCTCTTTATCCATTCACCCATAACTTTCATGAAGTGTGCTTTCTTTGAATAGCCAACTTAGTCCAAAAGTCTAAGTTGGGGGTGCAGTGAAAAGAGAAGGAAAGTCAAGAAGTGTGAAAAATCCCCCTTTGAGTAATGATTTTGAAAAAAGATGGAACCCCTCCATGTAAAAAAAAGAAAATAAAAGAAGAAAGCAAAGAAAAAGAATGAAAAAGTTGTGAAATAAAGTAGTGGAAGTTGCAAAAGAAATGGGGTATCCGGTAATTCATTTGAAGTTGAATAATGGGGTGGATTATGAGCATGATCAAAATGTTAAAGAAAAGGAAGAAAGTGAGGTTCAAACCACACTTCATGAAGGTAGCAACCACTGAGCCTAAATGACTATACCTTTACACTCAACCCCATTACAAGCCTTGAAAAGGCCTTTGTGATCTTAAGTGAGCTGAAACGAATGTTGATTGGAAAATAAGGGTAAACCTATGGGTAAAGTCATGCATGTGTTCATCTTTGTGGGTGTGAGAGTCGTATATGATTCCAGAACTATAAATTGTTGAAGAACTTTGTGTGAATAGGGAATCATGTTTATTGTGAGGGCATTTGAGTACCTTTGTTGAGCTTAAATTTGCATTTGAAGCAAGTATTGTGAACTTGAACATCTTTGATAATGGTAAGTCACAATTTGAATCTTTGAGTTCACAGTTGGTCATGGCATGAGTAGGTTGAACCTTATTGTGTGCATTCATGTTGAGTTTTATGCAGCACTATTTGAGACATCCTTTTTGAACTACTGATCTTGAGTTTTACTTGAGAACAAACAAAAGTTTAACTTGGGGGTGTTGATGAGTCCGAGATTTGAACTCATTTAGGGTTTTGTTTATATAGATTTAGTGTCCTCAAATGCTTAATTTGTGCCATAAACTGATGTTAAAACCTTGATTTTTAGGTATATGGATTGAGGAACAAAGCAAGGACACTAATAGGCAAAAAGGAACAAAACAAATTGAAGAAATAAAGAATGGCAAGCCTAGTGAACGCCAAGAGCACTTGGCGAATCGCCAAGTTGCTAAGTTGACCGCCTAAAGTTCCAGCGTGCCAGCCCTGAGGGAAAAAACCAAGTTGGCGATAAAAAGGGGCAGTCAGCGAATCGCCGAGCAATTCCGTGATGCAAAGAGAGATCACCCAAAGTTACTGGACTTGAGGAAGCTGAGAGCCAAGGTAAAAAGGCGATAGAAGAGAGCAATGGGTGGTTCACCGAGTGGTTCGGCGAACCCGACTTACCTTGCCTAATGTCCCTTCGTAGCTTATTTTTGGCGACAACAAATTAGATTTTGAACAGTTAATTTAGGAAGGTTGACTGATGGTGAGTCTGTTTAGAATTTTTCTCTTCTGAGCTTTTCATGGTTTCTAAATAGACTTGAAAGAGTTTGGAGATTCAATTTGGACATTTTGGACATTTTGGAAGTGGGTTTCGAATTTTCTGCATATTGAAGCATTGTAAAGACTAAATTACTCTTACCCAATTGATGGCTAATCGATTTGGTAACCATTTTTACCTTTTTATGATGCTTGGCTAAAATCTCAATTCTTGGGGTGTGATCATGTGATTATGGGTTGAATTAGTTTATGGGTATTGTTAATTACTAGTTTATATGCTATATTGAAGTGATTTTAATCATTAATTGTGGTTTAATTTATGAATTGTAGTTGCAAATTCAGTTCTAACATTGCTTGAGATAGAGGTTTTAGAACTAAGATTATTGATTAATGATTTGTAGGTATTGAGTTGAGCTGGGTTCAGCTCGAGAGAGTGAATCCTAAACCCAATCCTACCCATCTAGCTCGAGAGAGTGGATGAATTATGGTGTGGGTTGTTCTTCATTGTTATGCTTGTTGATGTTCAAAAGAAATCACCTAATTCGGGATAGTTGTTCGAGAGAAATCTATCTCCCTTATAGTCTAGCTTACTCACTTATTTGTAGTTGTTTACTAGTAGTTTCAATTACCCATATATTGAAATTTACTTATAATCGATCACATCCCGAGAATTCCTCTCCTTATTGTTAGTTCAAATTGTTTGTGACTGCGTAGTAGTTGATAATTGCAATCCAAAACCCCCCCTGACATTTGTGTCACCCCTTTTAATTTGTTTCATGACTTTTTCGATAATTTTGATTCCTATATCTAATTAGATCATATTCGTACTTCTTGATTGAATTTGAACATGTACCACTCCCTATGGAATTTGACCCCAACTCAATTGTTGGGTTATATATTGCTTAACGACCGTTTGCACTTTGAATTGGATGAAGTGTTTTTTTATAAACGTTAAACTAGCAATCACAAACCTCTCATTTCTTTACTTTATGTTTTGTTCTACTTGAGAAATAAAGACATTGAGACTTGTATTTATCTTTCAACTTTTGTATTTACTTTAGTGGGTTGTACACATGACAAACAGTTTTTGAGGTTATAGTAGAATGAATAAGTTTTCCGCTTTTATCTTGTTCTTGTTTCATCTTTTCGCTTTTTCTTACGCTTTGTTAAGTTGAGGTTGACTTGTCTTGGTGGAAAAAAACAAGTTTCATCACAACCATTTTGGAGTCGTGACAATTTTTTTAAAGTAGGAGAGATTATATCATACACTAATGAGAAATTTTGTTCTAAAATATGTGGCTGACCATGTTCAGGCAAAGTTTCATCCTGCTTATCTCAGTAATCAAGGTTACAAAGTTTGGTAGACTAAAATCAGTAATGATAAATTCACAATAAAATTAGTTTGAAAATTTTCATGAAACAAGAAAGACAAAGTTGAAGACATGATAAAATTGTGGATAAAAGGAATTCCCTTCAAAATCTCATTCCTAGTGTGGAGGAGTTAATTTGGTTTGGAAAGATCCCTATGACATCTTTAATGCACTGATGGAACTCTGGTTGCTCAAGTGAAGGTATATGATGTTCTATCTTTGTAGATGAGTGATGATCTTAGAGGCCGTCTTAATAGGGCTTCCGGTAGTTCTTCATAGCTTTTGGTTGATGACACCCTGGTTGACCCTGTCACCGATGACTCTCACCACTACTGATGCAACAGAGACAACAGAGGACACTGCCCTACCATCAGACCCACACTTTGGTGCTTAGAGCGTCCATGGTAACCCCAGCCCTATGATCACTGATTGTCGTTTTGGATGCATTGAGGGCAAAGCATATTCTTTTGTGGATGGGGGGTATCATTTGCCTAGGTATTTTTTGGATGTGATTATCACTACTAAAAAACCAGCGAATACCGACCTACAAATACCGACCTCCGAAGGTCGGTATTCCCTGAAATACCGACCTAAAACCGACATCCCAGCTTAGGTCGGCAAAAGCTTGGTCTCTATTCAA
The DNA here is from genome assembly GCF_000226075.1 of Solanum tuberosum. Taxonomy (NCBI): domain Eukaryota; kingdom Viridiplantae; phylum Streptophyta; class Magnoliopsida; order Solanales; family Solanaceae; genus Solanum; species Solanum tuberosum. The sequence goes on along the minus strand of NW_006239193.1, from coordinate 37,380 downwards.
TACCGACCTCTCGAGGTCAGTTTTTATTTTATGTCAGAAAATTCATTATTTTATTTTCCGACTTCCTGAGGTCAATTTTATATATTATTATTTCCGACTTCCTGAGGTCGGAATATTTATTTCTCATATTTTGGAATACCGACATCCGAATGTCGATATTTGTATCTTCTTAATTTTTAAATTCCGACCTCTGGAGGTTGGTATTTTTATTTTTGCATTTTTGAGATTCTGACCTCCGGAGGTCGGTATTTTCAAAATACAAAAATAAAATACTGACCTCCGAAGGACAGAATTTCCACATTACAAAAATAAAAATACCGACCTCCAGAGGTCAGAGTTTCAACATTACAAAAATAAAAATCCCGGCCTCCGGAGGTCAGAATTTTAAAAATACAAAAATAAAATGACCCACCTCCGGAGGTCGGTATTTTTATTTTTTGTAATGTTGAAATTCTGACCTTCGGAGGTCAGTATTTTATTTTTGTATTTTGAAAATACCGACCTCCGGAGGTCGGTAATTTTATTTTTGTATTTTTAAAATTCTGACCTCCGGAGGTCGGTATTTTCAAAATACAAAAATAAAATACTGACCTCCGAAGGTCAGAATTTCAACATTACAAAAATAAAAATACCGACCTCCGGAGGTCAGAATTTTAAAAATACAAAAATAAAATTACCGACCTCCGGAGGTCGGTAATTTTATTTTTGTATTTTTAAAATTCTGACCTCCGGAGGTCGGTATTTTATTTTTTATTTTTGAAATTCTGACCTCCGTAGGTCGGTTTTCTGCTACAAAACAGGCAGCAAATTGCTGCAATTTTTAGTTGTCCACCTGCATATTTATACCAAACAACCCAAAGCCAAATAAACTTCATCCAACTAAAACAACACAATATTTTCAACATATACATTAAACTATTTCAAAATAAACTTCATCCAACTTCAAAATAAACTAAAACACGATCAAATTAAACAATTCCAAAATTATAGAAGTCTAAAATGTCAAATAGATACAATTACTCCTCATCACCCTCACTCTCCTTATCAGACTTACCATTCTCATCACCCTCACTTTCCTTATCAGACTTATCATTCTCATCACCCTCCTGATCAGATCCATCACTGCTGGTTGGACATGGAGGAAGAATATTTCCTGATTCAAAAAGAAAAGTTAGTTGGGCCTGAAGCGTTGCATACCTCTTGTTCTCTACCTCCTTTGCTGCCGCAATCTCCTCCTCTCTCATCCTCTCTTTTTCTTCTCTCTTCTTCTCTCTTTCGGCTACAGCAGCAAGCTCGGCATTGAGATAAGCTATCTTATTCTCCATTGCAGATATTGTCTCTCTATCCCCGCCATCAAAGCTTGATGATGATGCACCACAATACCAAAACTTCTTCTTCTGATACGCCTTTTCTGGATAGCCGTAGATTGAACCTCTAATCGGTTCACCAGCACTCTGTTTCCAAAGATTCTCGTTTTCTTCTTGTGTAAATGGTCTGTCCTGACTCTCAAGAGGTAGAGTACTACGATATTCCTGAGATATTCGTATATACCTATCCTGTAATTTAAAGAAAGAACTCTACGAATAAGAATGTAATATATATATATATATATATATACAAGGAAAAGAAAAAAAGATTAGTTTGAATGGAGTTCTTACATATGTCTCTTGAGCACGTGGCTCAATCCATCTTTCTTCTTCTGTGGGGTTCGTTACTCTTCTTAACGTGAGTAACCTTGAACATCTCTGCTACAGCTACCGGCCTACCCAACTCTTTTTCCTGCAAATAACATATATAGAATTTGATCTCATTAATCTCCAAAAAGTACTTATTAAAAAAGAAAAATATTATTTTACTAAACTAAGAAAGTATACCATTCTTTCCTTCCTAGTAACCTGGCTAATAGCTCCACCAGTGTGCAAAGAGCCTCCCTTTTCTGATGCGCGAGCCATCTTCCCAATCTCACTCCTCTTTTTAAATTTTTCATCAGTACTCCAATGTTTCAGTAACAGAGCCCATCGATCCGATAACATAAACTTAAGAATTATGTTTTCTCTCCGACAGTCACAAAATGTGCTAGAAAGCAACTTTGAAGCTTTAAGCTTGAAGTTCACTTGAACGTCATCCTCGTGTTCGGGAGCCCATACATAATATTTCTGTAATAAAAAATAACTAAATATTTATTGTTCAAATGACTAGAGAATTTAGATGTATATGATGTGAATTTAATTTATATATATTCTTACCTTAAATTCGTTGAACATCTGCCCTTGGGTGTTAAGTGGAATCGAACTCCAATTCGGATACACACCATTATAGTGAGTTCCGATGCACTTTAAAATAATCTTTGCCATACCCACATCCGGACATAAGCTGAAATACGAGTTCATTGACAAAGTAGAATAAACAAAAAATAATCAATCAATTAAAATATAAATAGATAAATGAAATATGAAACATAATTAAATCATACTTGTATCCTAATGGCTCGATGACGAGTCTCCGAAATTGTCTCTATCGCCTGGCTGAGGACCATGTGCATCTGAGTGTTGGGTGGTGGGAGTATTAGGCTCTGAGCCATTGGATTCAAGATGAAGATTGGAAAGTCCAATTGATCCACTACTAGTATTCAAACTATTGCACTGACTAGCACTAGTTGATGAGATGGTAGACCCACGACCAAGATGTGAATAGCCCTGCAATGTTTGGTAACCCGAACTAGGTACCACAGTGGGTGTAGATATAGTATAACCAGATTGTGGAGCCACATGAGTAGAGGCATTATGTGACTGGTGTGCCGAGTGAGTAGTTGAAACTGAGGCTCGTTCTGAAATATCAACTCGAGAGGGCTCATCAAATATCACGACCCCAGTGGGCCTTCTCATAGCATTGGCCTTAAATTTCTTTTTTGGATTTAGCGGATTTTTTTTATTTACCCTTGTCTTTTATCTACCATCTATATCAATTAAAATATAAAGATTAAAAAAAAGTAGTACAAAATAATGTCACAATGTCGAACAAATATATCAAACAAAGTTATCATAACATAAGGCTTAATCCAAAAAGTCTTTCACAATGTCGAACAAACGTTAAAACTACTAAAATATAAAGCATACTCAAATATGAATAACTAAAAATCCACCAACTAAACATACAAATTGTTATTTATCTTTCACCTGGGGCATTTTACTTTAGCTTATGTTTAACTTTTTTGGTTTTGGAATTGCTTTCAGCTCAGAATGGGCAGACTGAGGTGGACAGGAGTTTCCCCAAAATCTATCATTCAAATTGCTTTGGTAATATTATTGAAAATTGTTGCAATGTTGTTCAATTTACAAGTTATATTTCAGAGAAGTGGTAACATTGTCCCTAACTCTTTTCTCCATTTCCAGTCACAACACTTAGTTTCTGCAAATTCAATGATCAATAAAGGGAATGTGTGTTCACATGTTTCAGAATATCTACCTACATTACTTAAAAATTGATGTAAGAGGCTTACATTGAACTATAACTTGTGAGATTGAACTCTTTTCTATGTATCAAACTCTGCAATTCTAAGGATTCTTTGACATGACTCATGAGCTACTTGTCATTAATTGAGCTAAGTGTCAACA
>NW_006239193.1:32227-33509 GCF_000226075.1 Solanum tuberosum | reverse complement strand
AAGTTCTAAATTCAAGTTACAATATAGTCTTGTATCAATTTTTTTAGATGCTGAGCTTTCTCAGTTGCCTAGCACGAAAAGTTCTTAAATTAGTTAAATATAAACTTCATATCCAAGAATATTAGTTATATATATATTCAAGTTTTAATAAGTTCAAGTTTCAATTCAAGTTCATATCTAATTTCTAAAGTTAATTAGCTATATATTCAAGCTAATTAGTTCCCAGTTCAAGTTCTAATTTCAAGTTCATATTCCTAATTAAGTTCAATTTATAGTAAATTCAAGTTATAATTAATTATAAGTTCTAATTAAGTTGTAATTCAAATCCCTAAAATTCTAAATTCAAACTAGCTAGCTAGTGTCCCAACTTCAAACTATTAATTAGTCCTAAAATATCAAATATAATTCAAACTATTAGTCTTAAATTCCAAATTCGAACTAGCCTTAAAATCACAAATTGAAAGTACTCCTAGAATTCAAAAATCAAACTATAGTGCTAAAATCTCAAATTCAAACTATTAGTAGTCCTAAAATCTCAATAATAATTCAAACTAGTCCTAAATACAAAATTCAAACTAGTCTTAAAATCACAAATTCAAACAAGCCCTAAAATCCCAAAATCTAACTAGAGCTAAAATCCTAAATTCAAATTAGCTAGCTATTCCTAATCCCAAATTCAAACTATTAGTCCTAAAATCTAAATAATAATTCAAACTAACTCAAATAATACCCAAATTCAAACAACTCCCTTAAATACCCTAATTCAATTTAATCTTACAATTCCAAAATCAAACTAATTAACTCAAGAAATACCGAATTTCAAACAAATCCTAAGATACCCTAATTCAAACTAACCCTAACATTAAAATTTTCAATTCACAATCAACAAACACAAACTAACAATCAAATAATCCCTAATTCAAACTAACAATACCAAAAACCCTAAATCATTCACTTACTAACTAACAATCAATCAAACTAACAATCAATAAAACTAAGTATATTAGAACTCTAATTTTGAGATACTTCAACTAAATAGAAACAAAAGTAATCTTTTATGGAGGTTCTAAAAATTCACCTTGAGTAAGAAGGTCGGGGATGGTGGCGCGAACTGAGAAAGCTGATATGGAGGCGGCGCGACCTCCTGCTGTTGGGCGCGACCTTCCTCTGCAGCGGCGCGCCCTCTACAGCTGCGCGCGACCTTCCTCTGCTGTTGCGATGGTGGCGTGGTGCCGATCGGGGATGGGTGGGGATGGGCGCCGATGGGGGTGGGTCGGGGGTG
>NW_006239193.1:20270-30982 GCF_000226075.1 Solanum tuberosum | reverse complement strand
AAGTCGGTATTATAATTTTTTTGTTTTTTATTTTACACAAAACCTAAAATATTTCTCAATTTTGTTTTTTATATTTAATTGAGAAAATAATACCGACATCAAGAGGTCGGTTTTTATTGTAATTCATTTTTTCCGGGAAAAATTCCGACCTCCAGAGGTCGGTATTTGGTTTTCCCGGTTTATTTTGCATAAAAACCGACTAAGTCGGTTTTCATATCAACGTAATTTCATACTTTAAATATGGATTATTGATCTAACTTTTTATTTATAAAAGTATACAAAATTGTTACATTTTAAAAAAAATAATTATAGGTGTAAAATGAAAATTTAGTTTTATGCTAGCAAAATTATGATTAATAGGAACATTTTAAACAAACCAACCTCCGGATGTCACTTTTTAAAAGTAATTAGATGAAATAAAAATACCGACCTCATGAGGTTGGTATTTTAATTACATACTATTTAATTTTACCGACATTCGGAAGTCAGTATTATAATTTTTTTTGTTTTTTTATTTTACAGAAAACCTAAAATATTTAATTGAGAAAAACTAAAGAATTGTTATTTATTTATTTGTTTAATACCGACATCAAGAGGTCGATTTTTATTGTAATTCATTTTTTTCGGGAAAAATTTCGACCTCCAGAGGTCGGAATTTGGTTTTCCTGCTTTATTTTGCATAAAAACCGACTACTTGTTGTCGGTTTTCATATCAACGTAATTTCATACTTTAAATATGGATTATTGATCTGACTTTCTATTTATAAAAGTATACAAAATTGTTACACTTTTTAAACAATTAATTATAGGTGTAAAATGAAATTTTAGTTTTATGCTAGCAAAATTATGATTAATAGGAATATTTTAAACAAACCGACCTCCGGATGTCGCTTTAATGGAGGTTGGTATTTACATTTCATCTAATTACCTTCAATTAAAGCGACATCCGGAGGTCGGTTTGTTTAAAATATTCCTATTAATCATAATTTTGCTAGCATTAAACTAAATTTTCATTTCACACCTATAATTAATTGTTTAAAAAAGTGTAACAATTTTGTATACTTTTATAAATAGAAAGTTAGATCAATAATCCATATTTAGAGTATGAAATTACGTTGTTATGAAAACCGACAACAAGTAGTCAATTTTTATGCAAAATAAAGCGGGAAAACCAAATTCCGACCTCAGGAGGTCGAAATTTTTCTCAGAAAAATGAATTACAATAAAAACCGACCTCTTGATGTCGGTATTATTTTCTCAATTAAATATAGAAAATATTGACCTCATGAGGTCGGTATTTTATATCAATTTATTTTTACATACTATTTAATTTTACCGACATACGGAAGTCGGTATTATAATTTTTTGTTTTCATTTTACACAAAACCTAAAAATATTTCTCAATTTTGTTTTTTTATATTTAATTGAGAAAAAATAAAATATTGTTATTTATTTATTTGTTTAATACCGACATCAAGAGGTCGGTTTTTATTGTAATTCATTTTTTCCGGGAAAAATTCCGACCTTCGGAGGTCGGAAATTACCGACATCCATTTGAGGTCGGAAATTTTTAGGTCAGTATTCACTGTTTTTTTAGTAGTGTATATTTTCCCTTTTAGGCACTATCTAGTAGAACTGACAAGTTTAGGATTGTCAAAGTATCTCTTGTACAAAAGATTGATGTGATGTATTGAGTCAGTTCTATATATATATATGTTTGCAGCAAGTATGAGTATATGAATTAAAATGTGTTGATGATATTGTTGTGACTTTTTAGAATCTTATTATGACATCTGTTGAGTATGAATGAAATAACTTAAATTATTGCATCTTGTATAAAACTTGACAATTGAAAGTAGACAGTGCATACTAAGCCATGTGTGATTGTGAGTATGTAATCCATTCTTGCCTTGTATATGCATCTGGAACTTGCCTGGTTTATGTTGCACTGATTGAAAGACATTGGGTTAGGAAAGGATTGTCAGACGTTGTTAAAATTAACCCACTCTACCTGAAAGACCAACCCAATGAAGTAAGAACCCCATTGATCCCAAAGTTCTAGCCTAAATGACAACATGTTTGTTGCTAGCTTATTTAGATTCCCTATTTACTTTTTAAAAGCCTATTTCTTGGCCCTGGTCCCTCCTTGGATATAGTGTACCTTAGTTTAGGCAAAAGACCTAAGTTGAGGGTGGCTACTATTAGTGGATATAGAAAGACAAAATAGGGTGTGGATAAAGATAGGTAAGTACCATGCAAAATCTGGAAGATTTTGGCTCATAAACAAAGAGCCACCTCCGAGGTATTGGAAAATTGGATTATTATGAGAGATAAGGATGATTGGAAGGAGGAAAAAAGCAAAGTCGGTTACAAGGAGGGAATAGTCACTACTACCAAATGAATCCCACCTTTAGTCTGAGCCTATGTTAAAAGCCGAAAAAGTCCTAATGTGATCCTAGTCCAATTATCTGTAAATTCAAAGTGAATCTATGTAACACCCCATTTTCGAAAGAGGAAAATAAACCAATATATGGGAAATTGCAGGTGCTAGCCATGGAGGCCAACCACGGCTCGTGGGTTGAACCACGGACCATAGGTGTGGTCCGTGGGCTCACACTTGGCCAAAACTGAGGGCCCCCAAAAATCTGGTCTTTGATGACCAACGACGGTTCACCAGGACGGACCGTGGGTCAAACCACGGCCCGTCGATGGGTCACTAGGAGAAGGTCCAGACCATGGACCACGGAGGTACCTACGGACCGTAGATGGGTCCATGGTCCAGGGTTCCATCGATGGCTAAAATTCTTTGTATCTAGTGACGACGTGCAGGACGGACCGTAAGTCCATACGGTCCGTCGATGGGGGGTCCATAGGTGGTCAGCTGGCAGTTATTTTCAGGGTTAGTTAGGTCTTTTCCTAATTAATTAGTTCTTATACTATGTCATTTTACCTATAGTTAGGACCCCTATATAAGCCCTTTTAACCCCAAATTCACCCCATTTAGTTCATTCTTCTAATTACCCCAAAAGAACTCAAATCTCCTCCCAAATATTCTCTCTAGAACTTGAAGAAGAATAAGGATTCATCTAGGGTTTCAAGCTAAGGGTCAAGTTCCTCCATTTAAGGCTAGCATTTGGAGTCAAGATATGGTGATTTTCATCCATGGGTAGCTTCCACCGATGGAGTACTCTCAGAATCCCAATTTCAAAGATAGAAATCCCTAAAAGTTAGGGTTTGATTCCCAAGTCATGGGTTCCTTTCAAAAATGATTCTAATGCTTGAATTATGTTATATTAAGTATGAATTTATGATTTCCCTATGTTTTTATGATGAATCTCCAAGAACCCATGAAACCCCCATATTACTCAATTGTGATTTGTGATGTGGGTCTTTGTTGATGAAAGAAAAATGTTATGAAATTATGCATGTAGTGATTGGATTACTTGAATTATGATTATATCCATGTTGAATGCTCAAATTCTAGATGTGTTGATTAATAGTAGGGCTTGAACCTTGAAAGGGTAAGTTGATGAGATTATGCATGTTTTCATGAAGTTATGTAATTGCATTAAGGACACTTTGAGAGTGAAGTGTCAATGATTATGTTGTTGTTGTGGGCTGATTGAAAGGTTATTCTCATGAACTCATAATGAACATGATGTGAAAAGTTTTCTCACGTAATGATGATTCTAAGGTTAAAAGGCTTTCTCACCTAATTGAATCTAAGATATATATGTAGACATGGATGGTGAAAGGTTTTCTCACGCATGATCTAATGAGCTATCCTAATGAACTAACTCAGATTGGTTATCAAGGACATCCTTCCATGAGACATGAATTAAGTAAGACTTAATAAGTATTCCATGGGAATCATGCTTAGCACCAAGTGGATATTGACAATGAGATGGAATCTCTCCCGTTAGTTGAGGCCGGGTTTCTAGTAACAATCTCCTTATTCCATAAACTACATGCCCCCGTAGGTCATTTAGCTAGTGGATCCACCTAAGATAACAAACCATGGTTCTACCTTAGGCAAGTAGGGCAACCCTTGTCAGTGTGGGGAACATCGGGTGATCATGTTATGGCTCACATGGTCTCATGTCGGTTAAGGCTTATTCCCATAACAATAACATGAACATGATTAATGAACTAAGGTTACTTTAAGAATTATTGTACATGAGTTTAAAGGTTTGAAAGATGTTGTTGACTTATATTGTCCATGTTTGTGATTTATGACCTCTAACCTTTTATATGATGTTTAAACTTGTCAAATTGCATGTCAAGAAATGAAATGTCTCTTTTTAGCATGTTTTAATGTTTTTATGCATGGCTATCATACTTAGTGCATTTTTGTACTAAAAGTGTAGGGTCCGGTTCTCGAGGTGATCATTCTTGTGGCTAAAGCTTGGACTTAAGTATCTTCCAAGCTTGGTGAGTCCTCATGGTTCGAGGACGGGTTTTTTTCACATGTTGTAGTTCCTTTCATGTACTTTCCCTTTTCAGACATGTTGAGTGGGCTAGGCCCTATCTCATTCAAAGATTGTAATAGATGGATATATTGAGACTAAGTGTCTAGACTTCCGCTTTTCTTTATGAAAATTTTTAGACTTGAATTGTGTTTTCACTCTTATTGGTTTTTTTCTTATGTTATGAGGACTAAGTGGCTTGTATGGAGTCATTCGGGGTTCTATACGCCATGTTACATCTAGGGGGTACCCCTGGGTCGTGATAATCTAATAAGGGAAAGCCTATGGATTGTATGTACCTTGCTTGAATTTATTCTGAGCGTAAGTATTTTGGTTTATCCCTTGCAAATAAAATCTTGTCATAAGAGTGATAGGGATTTCTTTGTGGTAAGGGCGTTAGTAATGCACTATTGAGGGCTGATTTTTTAGCATATATTCCAAGTTGTTTGTTGATACCCAAGTCCTAGATTCTTTTGAGTTGTAGCATTAATTGATATGCATATGCATGCATGAGTATACTGCTGCGAATGTTGATAGCTGATGTTGTTGTTTGTTGCTTGAGGACAAGAAAGTATGCTAAGTTGAGGGTGTTGATGTGACAGCATTTGACAGCACATCTGATGCTTTTACTAAGGATATTTGTGAGATCTTAAGTAATAAACAATGTTATTTTGATAGTTTAACACTATGTTGGTCAGGAAAATGTAAAGATAGCAAGAAGAGTGAAATGGATCTAAGTGCCAGAAGAACAGCCGTGACGGCAACACTAACAGGGTGTCACCCCTTTAACTGACCGTCAGCTACCTCGTCAAACATGTAGGAGGCTCAGGTGTGTCAGGCAACTTTGAGGATTATTGCAATGAGTCGTAAGCCTTTTGATGAGCCTTCATCACTAGCGTCGCACAACCAAAAGTCAAGCTTAAGTTTCAGAAGTTATTGATGGCCACTTCGACGGATAGTCACTCTTGTGACAGGCCGTCAGGGCCTTTGTCAGACGTACCTCGAAAACTGCACTTTGTGTTTTTAAATTTGAATTTTCTGGAAACTATAAATACTTTTTTAGGGTTTTATTTTAGCATCAAAATTGTTAACGAAATTTTATTGAAGAAGACGACTGCTCTTGGCTAAGTTTTGAAGGAGATTTTCACAGTTAATTGAAATTATTATCGTTCACTTCTTTCATCTCTTGTGAGTTTCCATTTTTCTTGAATGAATGCAATTATTGTTTTTATTTCACTAAGCATGAGTGGATAAACTTCACAACCAAGGGTTGTGGGATCCATGACGACTTGACCTAAATCAAGAAAACTTATGGAATGAACTCTGCATTGTAAACATATATCTCGTTAACCCTTTTGTTTAAATCAATTTTTAATGATTGCAAGCATTAGGAAATGTCCTAGGTTTGACTTGTTTGAGTAAAATAATGTAAGTTAATGATACAATTCGGAGAGTTGAACCCATATAACAGTTAATGTTATAGCAAGATGAACTACTTGAGTTATTATCATTGAATTGAGATAAAAACCATGTAGTTCGAGATAATGAAAGTGCTATACAATTGATGTGGTTGAGAGACCATTAATTGTAGTTGTGGTTGATAAACTGGAATATTAAGCATTGCAGAGTCTAGTTCTATAATTTACCCGACGATTGGTTAAAAAGTCTCGATGAACACAATCCTGGGTAATTCTCAATAATTATCTTAAAGCAAGTGTTATTGTTAAGTGTTACTTGTTACAATTGACTTTAAACTGATTCCCAAAACTCCCGCCATTTCTCATTTTATTTTGGAAATAAGTACCTAATAGTTAAATAACTGCATACGGCTTAGTTTTCACCTTATTTCTTGTGGGATTCGACCCCAACCTAGTTGGATTCTATATTTGACAACGACCACTTTATGTTCTTTAATTGAAGTGTAAATTAGGGCATATCAGTGCACCAATTAAAAATCTATCAATTCAGAGTGGTAGTATTGATTAATAAAAGGCTTTAATGGTGATATCAATTTCATTGGAGTTCAACTCATTGAGTCTTTGAAAAACTAGTACTAGTGCAAAGAAATAAGAGTAGTGATAGAGATACTTAATTGTGGTTCGAGCTCTGATTTTCGAGTTCTAAAGATAATAATCTGGATCAACAGATCAAAGAAAATTTTGAGAGGAAGAAATAAGTAGATAAGATGGTTTAGCTACTCTTTCAGTCAAGATTTGGAGTGTCTCAATTCCCAAAAAAATAATCAGCCTGAAGAGGGGAGAGAATGTTATTGTTGGAGCTTGACTGAGAGATGAGAGACGATGAAGATGTGACTTCTAACACTTTCCAATTTTAACTAATCAAGTTTGTCTATTCGTTTTTTGTTTGTCTATTTAAAATTTTCTTCTTCTCTGTTATTGTTTTTGGATTAGGTCTTTTTTACCTAATCTTTATCTTTTTTTTATTCTAGTAAACATGGGCTAGGTGTCCATTGTTCTATCATTGTTCTCTTCAATAATTAGTGGCTTTGCCACAATTTTTTATAAAGCAAAATAGAAAAAAAAACATGTGCAGTTACCAAATGCACAAATTTTAAAATTTTATTTATCCAATAAGAGCTCAGAACTTGGGAAAAATAATTATGTGTGATAAAAAAGTTTTAGAATTAAAAAAAAAGTGACACAAATTATAATTATTGAGTAGAGGTGATAAATTTAAGATTAATGCTAACAACATTAATTTTAAAATCCTTAAATTTTATTATTTACATAAAGTCCTTGCCTTTTCCTCCCCTTCTCTACCCTTTCTACGGACACTACCGTCCTTATTCCTTTTACTACCACTGTTGTTACCACCATCTTCTCCTATGACACTACCATCAACATCTCCTCTTACTCCTCCACTACCTCCTCTTCTTCCTCCTGTATCACCCAACATCACCACTTCCTTCTCTTCTTCCTTCTACTTCTTCCTCTCCTCCATCGTTATTGTTACAATCGCTGCAACCACTATTATCTCCTCCTTCATTGTCATTACCAACACCACAAACCTTCTCCGCTAGAACTATATTAATCTATTCCATCAGCTCCTCCTTTATCTAATCTTCTGTAAAAAATTGAGCAGTTGTCGAAATTATTGCAACCACTATACCAAAGTTGCTGCAATAATTTCATCAATTATTACAACAATTTAAACAATCAATAAATTGTTGCAACAATTCAAATAGTTGTTGAAGTTATTGCAGCAACCACAATAACTATTGCAAAAATTATCATAATTGCTGCAACAACAATTATAGTTGCTTGATTTTCTACAAATTTTATTTTAATGTTTTCAAAAATATTAATTATTTCTTTCTCAAAATTTTAAAAATCAAAATAAAATAATTTGTAAAACTAAAAACAAAAGGATTAAAAGAAGAGTAATATGACAAAAAAGAAACGAATTTTGATAATGAAGTTGAAGTCGATAAAGAAAAGAAAAATGTAGAGAGAAAAAGAAAAAGAAAATAGAGGAAGGGAGAGAGAAGTCTTAAAAAGAAAAAGAAGAAATGACAATGAAAGATATAATAAAAAAAGAAAGGGAAATATATTAGGAGCAAAGATTTTTTAAAATCATCAAAATTTAATATACATCACAAAATTTGTTATGTTTTGTCTTTGTATTTTGTTAGGTTTGGGTCTTTCCACCTGTTTCATACAGTTTGTTTAGAATATTTTATTTGAATAAATGAGGCAGTAGCCCCTACCCTTTTAATTTTTAAAAAATAAAAAAATAGTAATTAATTTAACATGTCCACTTTTCTTGAATATTTTAATTTCAAAATTTGAGTTTTACTCATTTTTCTTCTAGGGTGTGTTTGGTACGAAGGAAAATGTTTTCTGTAAAATATTGTTCAATTTTTTCATGTTTGGTTGGCTTAATGTTTTGGAAAATATTTTCAAATCAACTCATTTTCCTCAAATTTAAGGAAATTGACTTCCCTTCAAAATTTAAGGAAAATATTTTTCAAAACTCTACTTCATCTTTCGATTTTTATTTTCTTAGGGCATCTCCAACCCTACACTCTATTTTACTCTCCAAATATAGAGTTCTCTATTGTTTCAGACAATCAACTCCAACCCAATTCTCTATTTTACTCTCTAAAAATGAATCTTTTTCTCTCTCCTCAATATTATATTATTATTTCTGTTTCATTCTTATTTTTATATTTCATAATATAAATCCTTTATTTTTTTTTCCAATAATTACTTTATATAATTTTCATGTGATATAAAAATTAATTTTTCAAATTTTTTATTTAATATAAAATTATAATTTATTCTAAATTTTTAAATAACATAAATTGCAAAAAAATATTATATAATATACAAATTAATGGACAAATTCAAATAAAGGTGAAATACAATTACATAAACACTCAATTTTTTAAATTATTACGTTGCTCCCATAAATGCTCGATTAATGTATTACGGAGATCAAAATGAGCTTTTTTGTCCTTATTTTTTTTATGTCTAGCTAAAATTTATTTAAACCGACGATTTTCATCTACCACCATTTCTGTCGTTGAAGTTGGAGCCTCTACGGCATCTTGAATTGGTTCATTAAGATCACGTTCATCCTCAATTATCATGTTGTGCAGTATAATACATGTAGTCATTATATCATGTAACACTTCCTTTCTCCAAAAACGTGACGGTCCTGCAATAATTGCAAAACGTGATTCCAAAACTCCGAATGCACGTTCAACATCTTTTCGGCATGATTTCTTGTTTCATCGCGAATTGATTATTATGTTATGTATTGTTTTTTATCTTGTATTTAAATTATTATGTTATGTATTGTATTGTTATCTTGTATTTGAATTATCATATTATGTATTATATTTTTAAATTAAAATTTTTATCTTTTCATTTTAAATTTTGTGTATTCTTTATAGTGAAAATTAATAATAAAATCAAATTATATTATTGACGAAAATTAGAAAAAATTAAAATACTATTAATTCGGGATGAAAGTAGTATATATTAAATAATATATTATTAAAAATATTATATTACATTTAAAAAGAATTGCGAATATTAGATATTTAATTAATGACATTATATGTAAAATAATATATTAATTAGAAAGTAATAGAAATAATAATAAAATATTCAAAAAGTGAAATAGAGAGTGTGAATAGTAGTTCTCCAAATTTGGAGAACTACTATTCACCTCTCTAAATATGAAGAATAGAGAGTGATATGGAGGTGGGGTTGGAGGGTCCATTCTCTATTTTACTCTCCAAATATAGAGAATGGAGAGTGATATGGAGGTGGGTTGGAGATGATCTTACCTTACACCATACCTCGTACCCAACCCTCCTCATTCAAAAAAAATAAATTCAAATTTTTAAGTTTTCTTATTTTTTAAATTTCAAATATATTTTTGCTTCTATCCCCAAACCTACCCACAACCCCTACCCCCAAACCAGCCCCCCTCCCCCAAATAAAATAAAATAAAATATATTTTTGAAAAATATTTCAAATTTTAAGATTTTTTTCTACTTCACCAAACTCCTACCACTAGAGCTATCAAAATGGGTTTTACCCCTAGGCCGACCCAATCCAACCCTTGAATTAAGTGGGGTTAGGCCTAATTTTTTTGGCCCATTTAGGAACGAGACTTTTTAGCCCAATCTCATTTGGCCCGCTAGCCTTGTAGGCCCAACCCTCAAGCCTCAGAGGCCAGCCGTGGGCTGTGAATATTTTTTAAAAAAAATTATATATATTTTTAGTAGTGTTTTATTTATAAAGTTTTTAACAATAAATAATTTAAAAAATAAAAGATCAAGTCTTTTAAACTAGCTAATTTTTTGTGGGAGGAATGGTGGAATGATCAACATTTTCCCATTTAATATTACGTTGACTATTATGTATTTTTGTATTTATTCACCGAAGTGTGTGATTCATAAATGTATTTTTGTAAGTATTCACCGAAGTGTGTGATCATAAATGAAAATTTGTATGTATTGATGTCGTGTTCATAAACGTCAACGTTCGATACTCTTAAATACTCTTTCTAAGAGAGTAATATTGTTCATTTTTTGGTTGAAGGGCCAACCCGTCCCAACCCGTGGCCCGCTTAGGGTTGGATTGCTTTTTTATAGGCCCTTTAATTAAAAGGGCCAGCCCGTCCCAACTCATTTCACTCTCTAGCCCGTTAGGTTGGGTTGGGTTGGGCCAACCCATTTTGACAGCTCTACCTACCACCCCTACCCCCTAC
>NW_006239193.1:2384-20138 GCF_000226075.1 Solanum tuberosum | reverse complement strand
ATTGCCACCTCTGTTAATTTATTTTTATTTTTAAAAAGTTTTTGGAAAATATTTCGTACCAATCAAACATTAAATATTTTCTACTTACCAATCAAACATAAGAAAGTAAATTAGAAATTCTAGGAAAACATTTCATTGGATACCAAACACACCCGTAGTGTCACGGATACAGAAAATGATTCCCTCTTTGCACTATTTCACTATTTATAGAGGGTTCCTTGCTTGTGTAATGAAATGTATGAATCTCCTGGACCGAGCAAGTAAAGTGGGTTTGTGAGATGAGCTCGTCAAGCTCACCTACCCGATCTCAAGGAGAGAGACCAAGGACTTTTGACGGTGAAGCTAAAAGGATGTGCTGGGCCAAGGCTGAGACTGTACCCGGTCGACATCCTGAACGCTGGCGGAAAGATTCCGCCGGAAACATTCTCTGCAAACGCCTCTTCAATTGTCAAGGCTGTCTTTGCTTTGAATATGATCACATCATTCCCTTTTCCAAAGGTCTACCTTCTTCCCTCCTATTAGTCTCTTTCCCCTATTTTTAGCCTAAACTAACTAGTTTGTTCTTGAACATTCCGTCATCAACTTGTCATTGAGGATTGATTGTTTGTTTATTACTCTTTAACTCAATTTTTGGAAATGGGTTCGGAGTTTGATACATACGATTTATATTCTCAATCCCAGCTAATTTGGAATTGAGGCTTTGTTTATTTTAGATATAAAGTTCTAATTTGCCCCTGTAATTTACTGGGAAAACGAACTTTCTTTGTGCTGTTGGAATTTAGTGTATAATTTTGTTTGAATAGGTTAGATATAAGGAGGGAGTTGCAAGGCTGAAATAGTTGTTTTATATAAGGGAGATGATGTTCTATGTAGTCATTCGTGATTTATGTTGACAGGGAAGAATCTCATATGTAGTTTTCTTTTGAGTGAAGGGTCTATTGGAAACAACCTCTCTACTTCACAAAGATTACTAGATATGTTGTTGTTGTAGTATGTTATTCTTTATTTTTACTACTACCTTTTGCTTCATTTGCTTTGTTTATTTTTCTATTTTGTTGTTATTTTTCTTTGATTACACCTTTTTTGAGCCAAAGATCTATTAGAAACAACCTATCAACCCCACAAAGGTAGGGGGTTAAGGTCTGGGTTCATCATACCTTTCCCAGACCACACCTGTGGATTTCAGGGAGTATGTTGTTGATTCACACCTAAAACTGATTTTGGATTTTTGATTTTAATCATTTGGATAGAATATTAACCGATGAAAAGTTTCCTTTTCTATTTCTTTTCACGTCCGGTGGTTGGATGATAGAGGTGGAGATGGGTCTCTTAAGCTTTTATTTGGTGGTCAATAAATGGTTAATGCACCATTTAAAATGTGTTTTCTTATGCAGGGGGTGAGTCCATAGCAGAGAATTGCCAGATCCTTCAGACAAGGGTGAACAGGCTTAAATCGAATAAGGATGAGATTGATATTAGTCGGTTAAAAAGCTACTCCTGTGATATCAAGTTCACTGGTATTCTGCTTTGATCTTTCCCTATTTGTTCTGCTTCTATCACTTGTCGCGGTATCGATCTCTATGGCTTCTGGACTAGCCACACCAGTGGAGATATGTGAGCTATATGATAGTTTTGTTACTTCTGTAGCCTCTTAAGATTAGAAGTCTGTGATTTCCTTGGTAATTTTGGAGCTAAAAGTCATTGCCTGATCTGCCACTGGATTTCAGGATCACTTCCGAACATTATCCTGAAATGATCTTGTTAACATCTGGGATTAAACATTAAAGTGTCATTGTACTTGTTGTAATGATTTTATTTTTATGGCAGTTTTTAGGTATTTCCATGTTTTCAGGTTTAACAAGATAATTTGACACCGTTCATAAATGGAGGTATAGAGATGTAATATCAATTAAAGTGGAAAGCAATTTGTTTTGCATTATAATAAGAAATCATGTGAAAAATTCCTATTGTTTGGTATTTGATTTGAACCCAAGTTGCGTTTCATGGTTGTCATTGTGATGGTTTTTGTGGGGATTTCCTTCTCAGATAAATACTTTTCCATTCAGTACTCTTTTGGCCCCTGCTAAGGTCTCATTTCTATAAAAAAAAAAAGCATTCATCAGATTCAGGGCAGTAATACAGTATGAATCCGTCACATTAAGATTAATCTTTACTGTACATCTTTTTGTGCCTCCTACGGCCAGTAGCGGTTGGAGAAGGTTTTTTTATTTTAAGGTGGTTTCTGAATTCAAATTGAAGTTTTGTTTAGAATTGTGTCCTAGCTCTTATTGCATTACAGTAGTGAGAAGGTATGATGTAGAAACAGGTGTAATAGAACTGTTTTTCTTTTTTGTGAACGTGGATTTAGACAGTTCTTCTGAAACTATGTAGATTGTATCTTCTTTGTGATTGTTCTTTCATTTTCATTTTTTTTTTTTCGCTCGACTATTCTTTGACAATGTAGATCCTATCAGGGATAAGATACTCTTGTAAAAGATCAAGCAAAGGAGAACTATATTGTTCCACCTAGAAGAATTCCTTTTGTTATGTTAGCTAGACATAGTTTAAATACATAAAGAATTTCTTTATCTTGGTAGATGCTGCCTAACTTCCTCAGAGTAGCAAAGCTTACACGATCTCTATATTATCTTCTCACTAAGGATAGGACCAATAACATTTGCTTGGATCTTTCAACTGGTTAGATCCCTCTCCCTAGTTGTGCAAGTTACCCGTTCTTTCATTATACAGCACATGCAATAAATCATCATAGAACTTGCCTTGTAACACAACAGCTTTGGCAACTGTAGTTAATAGAATGGGTGTGGTATTTCTTTTTCATTTTTGTTTTGTTTTTGTACAAAGTATATAGACTGGTAAGTTTAGGGGACCAATAATGCCACCTTCTTCTACACAATTAGGACAAATAGAGATATTCTTGTCTGGAAGGTTAGTGTGGAAATTGGTATATGGTATACAATTTTCTACGGATTCTAACGTAAGTTAGCCACCCTTGAAGTCCCTTAACTAAAATGTATAGTGATTAGCCATCCTTACCAACTTCACACATAATTGGACATATAAATTAAGGTTGTCAATTTTTTTTGGTATAATTCATAAATATACTCTTTAACTTAGCCTCAACTCACATTTATGCCCTCCAACTTTGGGTGTGCACAATGTAGGCACTCAAACTTGTATAAAGTTGAATAAGTAGACACATGTTTCCTACATGACATGATACACGTAAGACACCATGTAGGACTCAAATTGTCATATAGGATGCGTGTGTCTATTTGTGTAACTTTATATAAGTTTAAGTTTTTACTTGTGCATACCTAAAGTTAGAGGGCATAAATGTGTGTGAGGCCAAGTTGAAGGGCATATTTATGTATCATGCCATTTTTTGTTTGCAGCAATGACATTTTACTCTATTACTCCTAATACTTACCATAAAACTTGGGCCATGCAGATAAAGAGCTCGATGTTATTGAAATGGCTGTTTATGGGGATGTTCTCCGACCTGGAAAGCAATGTCGTTGTAGAACTGTAGCTGAAGTGCTAGGCCAATATAAGTCAAAGGACCGGGCTGCTCCCTGCAAGTTACCATATGCTAATGAATCCTTATAGCAGGCAGCGAAGGGAACCTTACATTTCTCAGTTGTATTGTTCGTGCAACTCATTAATATTGTTGTATTTCAATGGCTTTAATTGAAGTTCAATTGTTTATGTAGCTCAGCAGCTAATTGAGTGAATTGTTGTAACTTTGGTGGATAGAGTGTCGCTTTGTGAACTTAAGTGTGCTGACTGAGTCCATGGAATTTCTCAAGATGGATGGTGAATAATGCTAAAGCCATTTGCAACAACTGAGCTTTATTGTTGTCACCTTCTTTATCTCCTTAAAATTTTGAATTGGGCCTGATTAAAATGAAATGGATACATAGGATTCCTATAGCTGATCCGACTAATTTGGAATTGCTTGATCTTGGCTGGGTTTGTGGTGAGTTGAGTCTAGTTACAAACTTCAATCATGAAATATTTATTTAATAGGGCAAATTACAGAAATCATATATTTTTAATGCAAAATTACAATCTATCCTTTAAAAGTTTATAATTACAGAAATTCCTCAAACGGATACAATAATATAAGCGCTGATACATTAATCTGATGTGCGAGATACATTAATCGTTAAGTAAGATGCATTACATTTTATATATGATACACTAATCTGATGTACATTTTATACATAATAAACTAATCTGATGCGCGAGATACAATAATATAAGCGCTGATACATTAATCTAATGCGGGAGATACACTAATCTGATGCGCGAAAATGAGGAATAGAAACCTTCTTGCCCCAGGAATATTCCAAAAATAGGAGGTTATTTCCGCGGAGAAGGAAAGGCCAAACACTTCGGCCTAACGGGAATGAGCAACGACGAAATGAGAAGATGAGGTGTTTCCGGAAGCTTTTATTTTGTTATATCATCAGGGTAATGATACATGAACCTAACCATCTTTCGGCTAACCTAGCCTCTTCCGTCCCTCGGGACTAACAAGGGGTAGTACAGGAATATTCACCTGTTGTCCATCGACCAGGCCGAAAAATTTTAACTTCTGATTCCGGCGAACGAATAATCATTGAGTCCTCCTTTTTTCGGAACCAGCTCCGGAAAAACAGCAGGCACATGCTCTAAAAAAGCATGACGGGGCTTCAGTCGCCGGCTCCCCTGTCATCAGGTCACCAACTTCCTTGACCTTCCGGCACTGGGCAGGCCTCCAATCACTGTACTGGCAATTCAAGATGAACTCCTTCCGAAGAAAATATCGAAAAAATTATGTAGATCCAATCCGAAGAAAAAGAAATATGGGCGGTGGTTCCTCTCCTTCCTCTTGAACCTCGAACAAAAAATCGATCTCGCCATCAGCTCGACTAAGAGTTCCGAATTGAAAAAGTAAACTGAACTTTACTTAAGACGAAGGAAGCGAGTGCCGAAAAAAACCGCTTTCTTTGAGGGCCTCCCGGACCCCATTGTCAATAGTGTTCTTTAGCGGGAGGTATGTCTAGGCTAATGCTTTTGTTTCAAATAAAAGCATCCCTCTGACTCCTAGTCGAGATCTTCTCTTTCTCCTATCAGTCTCTATTCCTTGGTAATCAAAGCCCAAAGATCTATGAATTAGCCCGTTTCGAATTCTCCTCACGCTTTTTCCATCACGATTTGCTCTTCGAGAAGCACTCATTGGAGAGAGGGTAACATATCCTATATAGTAGTAAGGTCTTATCCCATTATTAGTAGCCGAAGTGTGGGCCGGCTAATTCAGGAAAAAAACTTTCACATGTGCATAGGAAGACTAGAACATGTTTAATAAGCCTTAGTCGACCTCCGGAGGACAACAATTTCTTTCCAATCTGAGATTCTCTTTTTTCATTTTTCTCCAGTTAGAGGAAGGTTCTTGAGTTCGAAATACTCTTGATAAAAAATCGAGCGAAAATTGCAATTCGGCGCCATTTAGCTAATAAGCCCGTGGAGATTGAGGTTCCACAAGCGGTACTTCCGGATACTGTATTTGAGGCAGTTGTTCGAATTCCGAACCGGGGGAGGATGAGAGGAAAAGGGGATCAATTTACAATTATCTTTTTGGTTTGATAATGAATAGAGTTCCGAATCATTTTCTTTTTTGTAATGAATTAATTGGTCTTTTTCATATGAATTCCATTTGTTTAAGTTTCTATTTTTATTTTGAGCCATACAACTTTGATTAACCTTAGTTCGCTGCAAAATAGATTTCATGCAAATTGCACACTGAGCTTTTGGAAATTAAAGTGGTTGGTTCTTGAACCGATTCACTTATAGGGGATAATGGTAATAAGTAAACTAAAAGGTGAGATTTTTGTAATTTTTCCTATTTAATACTAGATAGGTAGTGCCCGTGCTAACCACGGGCCCAACACTATTATTTTGAAATATTTTTTAGGCTAATTTCAAATATACACAGTAATATAATTAGTTTACAATAAATATAATCATATTTTATTTACATAAAAGTAGCAAAAAATCATAAAAGATATATACTAATTATACAATATAGCTGGTCTAAAGTTATCAAAAGTATACACTAACTATATAATATAGCTTACCCATACATGAGATATACACTGACCACACATTATGATACACTCAAAAAACAAAAAAATAATTTAATCATACATGAAATATACACTATTATTCAATTTTGATCAACTCAAAATCACCTCTAAACAATCTCAAATTTTAGATATGGAATCTAAAGTAAATCCTTTAGAAGGAATGTGTCTCTATCTACAAGAAAATGAGCCAATATTGGAATTTTGCCAAAGACAGTGCTCTCAATTATTCACTTGACAGATAGCTATCATATGTTACTCTAACGAAAAAGGCATAGGATAATGTGGTCAAAGAAGATTTGTAATAGAAATTATCTCACATATAACATGTAAGTTCATCTATACCTATGGCACTAATTTACACGAGGTGAAAAGGATAATCAATAATGCTCATAGAAGTCCTTCTTAAACAATGTTCATTATTACATCCTAAGAAATTTGCTTAACATTTTTATTTGAACAGTGTCTACAAGTAATGAAACCACATTTAGCAATTGAAAAACTCTTTGAACATACAGTGTTGGATATATGGGTCGTAAATAACAACCCAATATTGCATGATTAGATCACTCAAGTAGATGCTAAGATATGCATCTTTCATGAGGAAGCATTACTTGCAAAGGTGGAGTAATTTATCGGTACTACAGAAGAGGTACAAAAACATAGTGTTACTAAGTTTTGGAAGGCACTTGCAACTCACTGTAACTTGAGAATGAAGTTTAGTCAAATGTACCAGATGCAATAGTGTGCTCACTCTCTTTTGTTGTGTAGAAATTTCCTAATGCATAAAATAGAGAGGGAGTTTCATCTTTTCCAAATGAGAAACAAAACACATCATCCAAACAACTAACGTTATCCAGTCGAATGACAAACAGAACACATCATCCAATTATCCAGTCTTTCTTTTGACGATAGAATAGGCATTATATGTGGTTTAAGACAAAGATACTGCAGAGAATTAATTGCATGTCTGATATCACCTCCACTCACTTTGACTATCGAATCAGCACTAACCTCATGTTGCTCCTTTTTGCATATAGCTGCAAGTGTTTTCTTGATTGAATTGACAGCGACAGGGTTGAAGTTGACCTGAAAATTATGAACTCAACAAAAAAATTATTGATATATTATTACCAAGATTTTTGCATTAATATGAACCACCCATTCTTCATTTTTGACCTAAGACTTCTTCATTGACAGAAGGAACAGAGTTGGGATTTCCAATCCTAGGTAATTCATTGTCATCACAAAAGTTAGTAAGACAAACAACTTCCCTGTTGTTATAGAAACTTAGGTATAGCTGAAATCCTTTTTTTCTTTTAGTTCAGGGTATAGTGAAACTAACCATGAACTGGTGAAAATTCCAAAGATAGAGATCACACAACTCAGGCTTGACTTATACAATGACCTACTCACTCTTCATTGCTACAGTTTCACTTGGAAGCAAACCTTTAAAATGGTCCAACATTTCTATAACCTGGGTAGATCCAAAACCAAGATGCTATGACTCCCAACCAACGCATTTTCTTTCGTTTCATCAATATATATATAAGAACCTTGCATACCTTCTAGACATCTGGAGCTTCATAACGGATCCAATAATTTGTATCATTGAAAATATCTTTTTTGATCACAGACTTCATATTTTATATCTGAAGTCAAACAAAGTAAATAAAAACAGTAAGCACGTAATATCATATGATTTTTCAATGCATGGAGGAACAATCAGTGTAAAGTAATTAATCAAATGAACAACATTTTGCCTGAAACATTTCGAAGACACTAAAGCACAGTCATAAATTTGTGGGAACATAAAATAAAAATAATATAAATAGTTAAGAATAATTACAACTCTTACCCAAAAGAAGGTGTAACTCAAAGCTATATCAACAAGTAGCAGTAGAAAATAAAGAAAGGTTGAAGAGACTTTGATATTTTGTGTATGTAACGAATTCAGATTCTCAACACCAAATATTCAAGTATTATATAGTCCTTGACAATCAATTTATCACAACACCAGTTAAATTATTGAATTACAACGAAAAACACTGAAGTAACAATAAGTAATAAGGATATACATAAGAAGTAGGATGAAAAGCTGAAGAGAGGAACAAATGTTTCTTCAATAAGCATAAACTCTTCTTTCAAACTCATTCTTCCTTTTAACCAAATGCTAATTGGGCTTGGATCCCAAATAAAACACTCCAACATTTAACTTAGTCCAATCTCATTCACGACTTCTAACCCATAGGCCTTTATAGAGCTAGTTTGATTCACAACAATGTATTTATCTTTCTTATTGTCATGTAATTACATAACTTTGATATTTATACATAACCCCCCAAAAATAATCTTAAATGTCATATGTAGAAACACTTACCAAGCATAATGTGGTTGTAAAGTAAATTCAAGATAGACAATATTAACAAATTGAACCAAAAATTTAAAAAACAGGTGGAATGGAAAAAAAAGCGTCAACGCTATATAATTGTAATAAAAATTTGTGACAATAGAGTTAAAAAAATTAGAAAAATGAGCAAGACTAAAACCATGGAGGTTCAACACATTTCTAACCCGTAAGCCTTTAGATTCGCCAAAAAAAATAAAATGTTAAGATTAGTATCAAACACTGTAATTAGTATTTTAGCTATATCAATCATAGAATTGATTCTAGTCAAACTATTATTTTGAATCATGGGATTAATTCTAAACCCCATTCAAGAAGAGGTTTGGAAGAAAGATCAAAAGAAAAACAATGAAAATAGAGAACTTGGTGAGGGAAAGAGTGGACTATTATAAGAGCATAGATGAAGAATTAATGAACAAGTAGAGCAATAAGAACAAAAAGCTAAATAAAAATTGCACGTCAAAATATTTAACAACCAGAGAGAATTATATATTCATCTGACTAATACCTAAAAACAAAATCAAAATTTCCAAGGGTTATACATCAATAATCGACCTTTAACTGGTCAATTTAATAAATAAATAAATAAATAATTGAAAACATAGAAACTGAAGCAGCTCCTTCCTCATGAATCAGTATGCCATTTTTTATTTGCAGCAATGACATTTTACTGTATTACTCCTAATACTTACCATAAAACTTGGGCCATGAAGATAAAGAGCTCGATGTTATTTAAATGGCTGTTTATGGGGATGTTCTCCGACCTGGAAAGCAATGCCGTTGTAGAACTGTAGCTGAAGTGCTAGGCCAATATAAGTCAAAGGACCGGGCTGCTCCCTGCAAGTTACCATATGCTAATGAATCCTTATAGCAGGCAGTGAAGGGAACCTTACATTTCTCAGTTGTATTGTTCGTGCAACTCATTAATATTGTTGTATTTCACTGGCTTTAATTGAAGTTCAATTGTTTATGTAGCTCAGCAGCTAATTGAGTGAATTGTTGTAACTTTGGTGGATAGAGTGTCGCTTTGTGAACTTAAGTGTGTTGAGTGAGTCCATGGAATTTCTCAAGATGGATGGTGAATAATGCTAAAGCCATTTGCAACAACTAAGCTTTATTGTTGTCACCTTCTTTATCTCCTTAAAATTTTGAATTGGGCCTGATTAAAATGAAATGGATACATAGGATTCCTATAGCTGATCCGACTAATTTGGAATTGCTTGATCTTGGCTGGGTTTGTGGTGAGTTGAGTCTAGTTTCGAATTTCAATCATGAAATCTATATTTAATATTATCCATATCTATCTTGAGAAAATAGAACCAAAAGTGTTATTTAAGTCTTCAATTAAGCGTTTGTGACTATTTTGACCAGTGAAGGGTCAACGACACTTAAATATTAGATTAAGTTAATTGGAGACTCATTAATATTTTCAAAAAATTTTAGGGCCTATTTGGAAGGACATCTTGGTAATTGGCTTTGGTGTAATTGGGTGTAATTACACTGTCTGTCTTATTTGGTTGGACAGGTAATTACTTGGTCAGCAGTAAGCTTGACAACAGAACCGGGAGGTGCCGGTTCCGGTTTCGTTCCATCCCGATCCGTTACCGGTTCCGTCTCGGTTCCAGTTAGTCCCGATTTAGTCCGGAACATAGCGGATCTGGGAGGGGTAACGGGACGGAAACCGGGATTTACCGGTTAGTCCTGGTCCGGTTAGTCCCGGTTCCGGTCCCGGTCCGGTCCGTTTTTTTTAAAAAAATCTTAATTAAAAAATTAAAGTTATAGCCGTTGAGAGCCGTTGAGAGCCGTTGGGCAACGACTTTTGGGCCCCACCAACGGCTCTTTCACCCCCATAACTCCCCTTTTACACCTCCCTACCCCCAAACTTTTTTTAATACCCAACCTTCTAAAAACTACATTTTCATCCTTTTTTTTAAACTATAAATACCCTCAAAATTTCATTCTTTTTAGTCACAACTCACAACTCACAAAAATATTATCTTCGACTCTCTCTACTCTCTAATCTCTTAATTTTTCTCGTTTAAATTACGAATTTGGTCTTTGGAGATTGGAGCTTGAAAATTCAACTTTCAATTTTCGGCTTTCGGTTATACACGTCTACTTGTTTAAGTAGATGTTTGGTACATTCGTTCCAACTCACTTTTCATTTTAGTTATTTATTTGTTTGCATTTTAATTATTTATTTTGTGAGTAATTAGTCTCTAGTCTCTACTTATTTAGTTATTTATTTGTTTAAAACTTTGCATTACATTTTTCATATTATATAGGGGAAAAAGGACGAATTTTACCCCCGAACTTTGATAAATGGTACGTCTATGCCCTTCGTTATACTTTGCGTCCACATAAGCCCCTGCCGTCCAATTTTCGGTACACACATGCCCCTCTCACTAACGGACCCCTCGTTTTGTACACGTGTTTTAATCCTAATCAACTACCCGTTTGACCATTCTTTTTAACCCATAAACCCACAACCCGCCCCATAAAACCCAATAACCCACCCAATTCCCTCTAAAATATCTAAGTTAATTAAACATTCCAAATGAAGAGTCAGTGAAGGGTCAGTGAAGGTTGAAAATCACTCCAATGGCGGCGGTGCCGGTGGCCTTGCCGATTTTCCATCTTTAGCCGCTGCTGCCACTACCAAAACGAAGAAGAAGAAGTCACAAACCTTATCCCTTTAGGAGTTCAACACTTATAGCGCTGCTAAGTAATCTCAAAACTGCCGCCACTGTGGCAACCAAAGGCTTGACACCGGAGAAAGTTTTGATGCTCCCTACCAGTCCTCGCGAGCGCACTGCGGAGGAACTTGGCCAGTCTCGACACGGAGGTGGTTTCAGATTGTACGGTTACGACAGGTAAAGAGGGAGGGGTTTGTCGGATGATTCTCATAGGCAGGGAGGGTTCCGAAGGGATACCGATAGGGAAATTGCTCCCTCTCGTGCCGACGAGACTGATGATTGGGGTGCAGCTAAGAAAACATCGGCTGGTAATGGTTTTGAAAGAAGGGGGAGAAAGGTGAAAGGGGAGGTTTTTTCTCTGATTCCCAGTCTAAAGTTGATGAATCTGATAATTGGGCAGCGAATAAAGCTTTTGTACCCTCTTCTGGTAGAAGATTTGATAGGAGAAGGAGTTTTGAGTCAAACGGTAGTGATTCCGATTCGGATCGGTGGACCAAAAAGGAAGGAAGAGGAAGGTGGACGGCGATTTGCCTCCGGTGGTGGTGCATTCGACAGTTTAATAGAAAGAAGAGGTGGGTTATTGGGTTTATGGGGCGGGGTTGTGGGTTTATGGGTTAAAATAATGGTCAAAACGGGTAGTTGGCTAGGATTAAAACACGTGTACAAAACGAGGGGTCCGTTAGTGAGAGGGGCATGTGTGTACCGAAAATTGGACGGCAGGGGCTTATATGGACGCAAAGTATAATGGAGGGCATAGACGTACCATTTATCAAAGTTCGAGGGTAAATTTGTCCTTTTTCCCTATTATATATAATTTACTCACTTTTTTATATTTGAATATGAATTTCGGTAAAAACAATGTTGACAAGGGTAAACAACCATAGTTGATTCGATCACTAATTTATGGAACTCAAAATCCAAGAAAAATAAAAAAACCGGTAGTACTTCTCAATCTAAAACTAAAAAAACTTCTCAATTAAGAATAAATACGGATGATTGTACGCATGTTGATGAAATTGTTTTTAATATTGATAGTAATAGTGGATTAGATCCTTATCATGAACATTTACAAAGAAGGTTTGGTAATTTTGAAGAGGAATTACCTGAACATGATGAACATGATGATGTTAATGCTTATGTTGATAGTTTTGATAATAATGTTGATGAATATGATGATGATGAAACTGAGCTACTGTCGGCTACTAGTCCCACTCCCAATCCCTCTTCCCCGGCTCCCGCTCCCTTTCGTTGTCCTGTTCCCGTTCCCCCCGTGCATCCTAGGACTAAAGTAGAACACGCTAAAAAATCAGTTGTGTGGCAATTTATGACTCAGAATGAAGATAAAACACAAGCTATTTGTAATAAATGTAAACATAGAATGAATCATAAAACTGTAGGAAAACAAGGTGGGGCGGGACATTTGAGTAATCATTTAATGTCATGTTGTAAAAATGAATTTTTGCATGCTAAATTTGTAGCCGAAGCTAAAAAAATGGTACCACCCTTCCTGAAAATGTAGGAGTAGAGGGCTCTAATATGGTCCAAACACAATTAAATCCTTCTAATATTTTTGGTTCTAATATACAACGGTCATATAGTAGAGAAAAAGATCTTGAAGAATTAGCTAAAATGATTGTTGTTATGGGTTTGCCATTTAGTTTTGCTGAAAATCCCGGTTTTATTCATTATATTCAAATTGTTAATAATCCACATTTTAAAGGTTTTACTAGAAATACAATTAAAAAGGCTATCTTCGATTATCAAGCTCAACATTTTCAATATCTTCGTTGTTTATTTTATTATAATAATTGTAAAATAGCTATTACTTCTTAAATGGGCCGTACTGTAAATGGTAATGATTATTTCACTATTACTGCGCATTGGATTGATGAAAATTGGACTTTGCAAAAAAGAATTTTAGGTTATAAATGTTGTGAAATGCATAAAACCGGTAGTTATATAGCTCAAACAATTATAGATATTTTGCAAAACTATGGAATTTGTGATAAAATAAGTAGTGTCACATTAGATAATGCTCCTAATAATAGAACATGGAACTTGGCCTCATAAGCAGGCATATACATTCCACCTTGCTCTAAAGCCATAAATTCATCATTCTTGCGATCCCTCAAAGTTCTGGACACATACTTTTCTAGAAACAAAGAATGAAATTGGATCCAAGTGAGTGGAGGTAAAGTAGAAGATCTGCACTCCATATAAGCTCTCCACCACTGCTTGGCCTCACCTTGAAGTTGGAAAGACACGAACTCAACCCCATATTGGTGAACAATGCCCAATTTATACAGCCTCTCATAGCAGTCCAAGATAAACTCAAAAGTAGCTTCAATCTCAAAACCAACTAGATGGAATTCTTTATTTGAAATGCTTGAAGTTGCTTATGAATATAGGAAACCTTTACAAATGGTTTGGAATGCTCATAATTCAAATATGGCATATAGACTTGATGATAGTGATTGGAATAACATAAAAGAACTTATAGAATTCTTAAAAGTTTTTTATTTAACTACAAAAAAAAAAATATGATTCAAGCATCTTCAGTAACTTCGGAAGGTGCTTTTAGTGCAGCAAGATTTCAAATTGGAGAGCATAGATTTTCATTAGCAGCAGATAGCTTGGAGATATCCGTACTATTTAGAGATTGGATTAATGGCGAGAGAAGGAGTTATGGTCGTCCACCTTTACTGATCAAATTTGAAAATGACGTTGATGAAATAATGCAAGATTTTAGTGACGACGACATTGATGCAATGGAGGAACTAGCTAATCAACCAATTCCAGATCATGTTACTAGAAAAATGTTAAATGATTTAAAAAAAGATTTCCTAGGAAGCATGAACTATTAAATTTAAATGTCTATTAGTATGAGTATAATAAATTCGAGGTCTAAATTCAAACAGAACCCTTCCTAGAAGGTGGCTGTGTAGATTAGTATTTTTAATACTCTACTAATTATTTTGTAATTCAACTTGTACTATTTAATTAATATTAATAAAAGTATAGGCTATTCGCCTTTAATTTTTTTATTATTGTCTTGAATTTAAATTTTAAACTTTTAAAAGTGTGAAATTTAAACTTTTATAGTTTTAAAGTTTGAATTTAAATTTTCAAACTTTTAAATTTTAAAGTTTGAATTTAATTATTTAAAATTTTGATTTAACTTTTAAAGTGTGAAATTTAAATTTTTATAGTTTTAAAGTTTGAATTTTAAATTTTCAAACTTTTAAAGGGTGAAATTTAAACTTTTATAGTTTTAAAGTTTGAATTTTAAATTTTCAAACTTTTAAAGGGTGAAATTTAAAAATTTAAATTTTCAAAGTTTTAAGTGTGAAATTTAAAATTTTATAGTTTTAAATTTTGAATTTAAATTTTCAAACTTTTAAAGTGTAAAATTTAAACTTTTATACTTTTAAAGTTTGACAGTTTGTATTTAAAACTTTAAAAGTATAAATTTTTAACATTAAAATTATAAAAGTTTTAATATTTTTTGAGTAATGTTCCTAATTTTTTAATTTTAATAATTTTTTTTAAAAAATATAGCCATTGGGACCAGGTTTCCTGTCCGGTCCGGGACGGGTCTTGGTATTTTTTCCCAGAATTACCGATTCCGGTACGGTTCCGGACCGTTGTGGCCGGTTCCGTTCCGGTTCCGGTCCATCCCGGTCCGGTAGTCCCGATTCCGATCCCGTTGCCACCCATAGTCAACGGGTAATTGATGTAATTGACAGGGGGATAATTACAATCTACAATTCACAGGCAGAGGCTGTGAATTGTTGGTAATTACATGGTCTAATTACCTGTTGATTACTTTTTCATTTTTTTTTTAACTCTATTTTTTTTTGTTTTTGTTGTAAAATCAAAGCAAAATAAGATAAGAAATATAGAAGATGAAAGCAATATAAATAGGAGACAAGAGATGAGAACTTTTCTATTATTCCAAGTCTTAAAGTATATACAATATGAACCCTTATGCCTCTATTTATAGTGTAACATAGAGACATACAAAAGGTTAGACATAAACATGACATTGACATGAGTATAATGGAGGAGGTTATAGAAGTGAAAGGTTACAAGAATAATGGTTATAAAGTTGGAGGTTATGGTTATCTTCATAATGGAGGGAAGTAATGGAGATAATGGGAAGAGTAACTTCTTGGGGTAGTGGACATCCACACTATAATATTTTATAACACTTTCCCTTGGATGTCCATAGATAATATGCCTAGTTAAAACCATACTACGAAAAAACTTTGTGGGAAAAAATACTAGTGAAGGGAAAAGAGTACACATATATTTTAATACGCTTTGAATTGCCTCGTTAAAAACCTTACCATGAAAACCCAATTGGTACAAAATCATGGTTAAGGAAAAGAGTACAATGCGTATTTTTCTCCCACTGATAAAACTTTACTTGATATCTTGGAGACGATGCATTCCAATCTTTTATCACAACTTCTCAAATATTGATGTTGGCAATCCTTAGTGAATAAGTTTACAAGATTTTCACTTGAATGGGTATTCGAATGTCAATCTCGCCATTTTGGTGAAGATCATGTGTGAAAAAGACTTTTGGTGAAATATGCTTTGTTCGATCTCCTTTGATTGTATCCTTCCGTCAATTGAGCTATATATTATGGTGGCTGGAATATCCCTTTCAAAAGAAAATCACATATTTTTTGAATATGATTGATCATGATTCCAACCAAACACATTTCCGAGTTAATTCATAGATTAATATTATTTCTGCATGATTTGAAGAAGTGGTTACTAATGTGATTCTTTGAATTTCCAAGATATTGTTGTGTCTTCATATGTAAATAATAGTCCATCTGCGATCGAGCTTTATGAAGATCAAATAAATATTCTGCATCTACATAATCAAATTATTTATGACTCAGGAGTTGATCATTTCAATTTTATTGAAGCTCGTCTTTTCTTCTGAAAGAAAATCACACATTTTCTATGTGTTGAGTCACTTGCTTTGTTAGTTTCTTGTCATAACTTGAATGATAATATGAAAATCCTTCCACATAACTTTCGTTATATATATCAAATAATCTTCTAGCATTTGCATAACCAGTAATCTGTAAGTGCACCAATTGCACTAATACATGACATTTTAAATCATTTTCATGAGATAAAAAAGATTATTTCTCTGTGTTAAGCAGTCTCAAAACCATTGGGTACTAAATGAAATTGCTTTAAGACCTTTTAAATCCTTCAAGGATTTTCATATAAACTTCATCGTCTAGTTAGACATAATAATCATTCATTATACATATTCAAGTATTTCATTTATTGCCAGACTGAAACAAGTCTCATTGCATTCACCACTGTAGAATATATCTCCATTTAATAATGTCAGAATTTTTGCGAAAACCCTTTATATCCCGAGGCACAAACCACACTTTATATCTAACGGTTATACTTTCGCACAATGATTCATTTGGACCACACTGAGATTATATTTTGATCCATGAACTATAATATCAAAAACATCACTTTTCTAAGTGAAACAAAATATATTTGAATAGTGCATTTTATTTGCCCAATCATTTATCTGTCCATAGTATATGACAGACTTGAATTTATGATTCTCGTAATCATTTATAGCATTGAGTGCTACTTCATATCAAAGATACCGTCGACGATCATTTTGATTTGATTCCAATATGACATAACTTATCGAGATATCTTCATTTTTCATCATTTTCAGATACCTGAAACTTTGTCAAGGTTTTATGAAGTGTTATGTCATAGTGTTCTTTCAAAACACTTACCTCATTATCATGACCATTTTGATAATTTTCCCCTCTCCTTCTTCAAGGAGTTTTACGTTTGGAATCGATTGGTCTATCACGCTACTAGCGTACAATAGACTATATCCTTCAAGGACTATTTATTGGAGAATTTGCAGCTTAATTAAAATACTGGGTTAGCAAATACATCTGGCAAATTTTTTGCAACATTTTGCAATTGAATTATCTTTTGAACTTCAAGTTCACATATTTTTGAACGAGGATCTAGGTAATTCACCCCACACATAATTCTAGCTGCTAAACATATCTCCCCCCAATGTTAGGAAATCTAACATTTATCCCAACCTAATTTGGGGATCCATCTTTGTGCGTGGTGGAACAATAAAATCATATGTGCACATATCAAATTTTTAGATGGAAATTATTTGGTTCCTGACCCTGAACCAATTGTGTTGGAAGAATCTTGTTGGCTTGATGCATACACGTTAAATAAACTCATCTCATATCAAATTTTATTTGTGAGATTTGTTCTCATAATCAATGGCCTAGCTATAATTGGAGGCAAACAATTTTTGTTATACTAACTAGTATTATCAACATAATTTTACAGTTTGGAATTATGCTCTTAATTTAACAATTTGAGCAAACAACCTTACAAAAACCAATTTGTAAGTTGATACAAATGCACATGTGACCATACCATAGGTGTATCTATTAAGTCATAATAA
>NW_006239193.1:144-2305 GCF_000226075.1 Solanum tuberosum | reverse complement strand
TTAGCTGGTACAATGATCATTTTATCATGAGAACAAGGAAGACAAGAGAATTCTTGAAGAATCTTTTATTTCTTCAAACATATAGTCACATGAATTCTCAATTTCTTTTGCATCACATTTGAATCGGAATGGACAACCGATTGTGCCAATTGATATTTATTCTAGTAAACTTCTAGTTTACTTTTGCATGTGATTCCATCATCATGCCCATATTTGTATACAACAAACAACGGGGAAAAAATGGGTAATATTATACATAAATATTTATAAACCACTTTGGTTGTAGTAATTTGAAGATATTAAATCTTCTCATAATTTATAGTCTTAATATAATTTGGTTGTAGTAATTTGAAGATATTAAATCTTCCCATAATTTATAGTCTCAATATAATATTTTTTCTTTTCAATTCTTCCGAAACTTAAAGTTTCTTTTGAGACTTACTACAACCCCAATATTATGAACAATTTCATTCCTCCGGATCGTAACAAATTAGCCCTTTCGGAACTCTCAATTAATTTTGTGTACTACCACAAATTTCACAACGCCATTCTTATGGTGACCATCTCCTTCAAGGAGAAAATTATTATTATTGTCATGGTTAAAATTATCACATGCAAGACTTATTTCTTGACAACCAATGACAAACTTGTGTTGTCACACAACAATATTTATTTTGGTCATGTCTACAACCTTTATAGGAAAGAATTATTTCTTTATTTTGTCCTTCAATAGTTCATAATTTAACATACCACAATATTTGTGTAGTACTTAAGGTATATGACTAAATGATCATTTATGTCAATATTTCTTTTCAATCTCTCAAAACTCCCGTAGAGGTGAGATGTGACATTTATCCAATAATACATGAACATGTTCTTATCCATAAGAACACAAGTCACATTTTCTTTAAGAAATGGACCATAACCATTTGAACATGCTCTATTAAGTTTTTATCAAAAACTCATTGTCATGCTTTCACATTTATCAAATTTATGTGACTCATCTCAACATCACTTTAAGAGGTCAAATGTATCAAATGTACACCACTTTGTATGCCTTTATTTTGATGGAGGATTTACAAACCTTTTCAAATTGGGTTGCACCAACAACAATGTGGCCAATAAATTTTCATACAACTTTAATGAATAAAAATTACCTTGACATTTTGAAGGATCATCTTAAGAACCCATATTGTTTTTTCTTTTAATTACCATAATGATGACCATTAACATTTTACCACACCCATATTCATACATTAAATCACTTGTTATCTTTCAGACATATTAAACACTGCTACCACATTCACATAAGAGAATAGATCAAATCAATTGGGTGGATTTCATGACTTTTCACCAAAATTTCATCATTTTGCCTTAGTCATCATCATATTACCACTATAGTGCACTAGGACTTAAACCCAATGTCTTATCCATATAAAGAAGCCTTAGCCCATAAATCAATGGGACTTGAACCCAACATATTGCTATTGTGACGCACCGAGACTTTAACTCGATGTCTTACCCATTTGGTGCGATGAATCTTGAATTCATCATCTTACGCTCAACCATTGTCTTAATAAACCAAAGAGTTACCAAAAATAAATATTGAAACCCATAAATATAATCTGAATTTGACTTAAAACGTAAGAAAAATGAACAAAATCAATTAATTAGAACAACATGTTGGAATCATGTAAAAGTCCCAAGTTAAAATGAATTAAAACCTTTTAACATTCCTTCTCAATATTGTTACAAAGATTTAACATAATTTACTAACCATTTTTAAATAACCACAAAACAAACTTTGTTAGTACAAATAATATATTAATAACTCAACAAGTAAATGTTTAGATAGAGAAAAATAAAGAGGTACAAAAGTAACCAATAATGATAATCCGATCAATATGTACATGCCACATAACTCAATAACTTATCTTTTAATAAAACAAGATCAAAATGGTATCAGAGCTATGGATAACGAGAAACTAAGGAAGAAACATACTAGTAGAAAGTTAAGAAAAAAAAAATTAAAGAAATTATATCCGGAATATAAAAAACTCAATATCACAAAAACTGACAACGACAAATTAGATCAATTAATAGATAATATATCTAAAATAGAATATAAATATATTCAATACTTAAAGAAACAATGAATAAC
>NW_006239193.1:0-121 GCF_000226075.1 Solanum tuberosum | reverse complement strand
TTAAAGAAACAATGAATAACGAGAATGAAGAATATAGACAAAAACTTAACGAAATAATTGTAGCAAAAAGACAAGAATTGAGAGATAGGCAAAATAGACTTAATAGTAATATATTTGCAGG
>NW_006239192.1:899620-902958 GCF_000226075.1 Solanum tuberosum | reverse complement strand
GGTTTGTGGAAGGATTTTCATCCATAGCCTCACCATTGACTAGGTTGACTCAGAAGATGGTCAAGTTTCGATGGTCAGATGATTGTGAGAAAAGCTTTGTAGAACTGAAAACAAGGTTGACTACAGCTCCTGTTTTGACTCTACCAAAAGGTTCAAACGGTTATGTTATCTATTTTGATACATCTAGAGTCGGCCTAGGTTGTGTGTTGATGCAGCGAGGTAAGGTTATAGCTTATGCTTCTAGACAGCTTAAGGTACATGAGAAGAATTATCCAACTCATGACCTCGAGCTTGCAGCAGTGGTGTTTGCACTCAAGATTTGGAGACACTACTTGTATGGTGTTCATGTAGATGTGTTCACAGACCATAAGAGCCTCCAGTATGTATTCACCCAGAAGGAGTTGAATTTTCGCCAGAGAAGGTGGCTTTAGTTCCTCAAATATTATGATATGAGCGTGCATTACCATTCGGGTTAGGTAAATGTAGTAGCAAATGCTCTTAGCAGATTATCCATGGTAGTGTAGCACATGTTGAGGAAGAAAGAAGAGAGCTAGCAAAGGATGTTCACAGACTTGCTCGCCTATGAGTTCGTCTTATGAGCATATCAGATAGTGGTGTAACAGTTCAAAATGGGGCAGAATCTTCTTTAGTAATGGAAGTTAAGGAAAAGCAAGACAACGATCCAATATTACTTGAACTCAAGGGTGAAGTCCACCAACAGAGAGTTGAAGTTTTCTCCCAAGGGGGAGATGGTGTGCTTCGCTACCAGGGTCGATTATGTGTTCCTAATGTGGGCGAGTTGAGACAGCATATTTTTGCAGACGCCCATAACTCCAGATATTATATTCATCCAGGTGCCACTAAGATGTACCGCGATCTACGGGAAGTCTATTGCTGGAATGGTATGAAAAGAGATATAGCAGACTTTGTGGCTAAGTGCCCAAATTGCCAGCAAGTCAAGGTAGAACATCCAGGAGGTATGACTCAAGAGATTGACATTCCTACTTGGAAGTGGGAAGTGATCAACATGGACTTCATCATAGGTTTACCTCGTACTCGCAGACATCATGACTCCATTTGGGTGATTGTTGATAGAGTTACTAAGTCTTCTCGCGTTTTGGCGGTCAAGACTACATATTCGGGTGGAGGATTACGCCAAGCTTTACATTAATGAGATTGTGAGGTTGCATGGGGTTCCTTTGTTTGTCATCTCAGATAGAGGTCCTCAGTTTACCTCTCATTTCTGGAAGTCATTTCAGAAGGGTCTTGGTACTCAAGTTAACCTTAGCACAACATTTCATCCACAGACGAATGGTTAGGCATAGCGTACCATTCAGACCTTAGAGGACATGTTGAGAGATTATGTGATCGACTTCAAGAGTAGTTGGGATGACCACCTTCCTCTTATAGAGTTCGCCTACAATAATAGCTACCATTCAAGCATTCAGATGGCCCCTTATGAGGCATTGTATGGGCGTAGATGTAGATCTCATGTGGGCTGGTTTGAAGTAGGTGAAACAACCTTGATAGGGCCATATTCAGTCCACTATGCTATGGAGAAAGTGCAACTCATCAGAAAAAGACTTAAGACAGCTCAGAGTCGCCAGAAGTTTTATGCAGATGTAAGGAGAAGGGAACTAGAGTTCCAAGTTGATGATTAGGTTTTCCTGAAGGTGTCACCTATGAAAGGGGTGATGAGGTTTGGCAAGAAAGGGAAGCTCAGTCCCATATATGTAGGCCCTTACCGGATCTCGAAAAGGATTGGTAAAGTGGCTTATGAGTTAGAGTTGCCAGTAGATTTGGCAACAGTGCATCCAGTCTTCCACATTTCATTATTAAAGAAGTGTGTGGTGATCCAGCATCCGTAGTGCCATTAGAGGGTGCGGTTTTGAATGATAGTATCTTGTATGAGGATGTACCAGTTGAGATTCTCGATCGTCAGGTTAGAAGGTTGAGAAACAAAGAAGTTGCTTCAGTCAAGGTTTTGTGGAGGAGTCAGTCCGTAGATGGAGCTACTTGGGAAGCAGAAGCAGCCATCAAGTCCAAGTATCCTCACCTCTTTCCTTCTGATTGCATTCCAGCTTGAGGTAATAGTTCCTCTTTAGTTTTTCAGTCATTCATGCGCTAATTCAGTCTTAGTATTTTGTTCATTCAGTCAACCTAGTATTTTCAGCGTATTTGCATGTTCTTGGAACTTAGTTCAGTCAGAAATCAGTTTCCAGTGTTTAGTGGTGGGGTTTGCAACTCTCTCCCTCCATACTCATCTAGTTTAGTCTTTATTCGAGAACAAATGTCCCAAAGGGGGAGATAATGTAACACCCCATAACTGAAAGCAGACCAAATTTTAGATTTTCAGAAGTTGCAGGTGCAACCTACGGTCGCCAACCATAGACCGTGGTCTGACCCACAGCCCGTGCTGTGGGTCCGTGGTTCACCACTGCAACCCCTCCCCAAACCCAGCTCAGAAAATTGGCAAAGTCTCGACCAACAGATAGACCCTAGGTCCGTAGGCCAAACCACGGTCCGTGGTCTATGTTCGTGGATCAAGACCCCTTTTACCCAGCCTTTGACGCAAACGACGGTCGACCAGCACGAACTGTCGTTCGATCCACGGTCCGTAGATCTGATCGTTGGTAAAGGTCAGCAGCTAGTTAGGGGTAAATTACTGATAGGGTAAACTTCAAATGGTCACAAATCTTAGCACAAAAGGAATTATGTGTCCCATGACCTATGATATGATAGATAATTGAATCCTCTTTCCAACGCTACTAAGTATGCTAAAATCCCATCTCCGAGTAAAATGCTATGCACGTTTAATAAAGCCCTGTCGGGCAGACTTGACCTACGACCCTAACCGACGGACTGTAGGTTGACATACGCCCCGTAGGTCCCGTCCGTCGGTCACTCCGACAACAATTAAGTTGGGGTTCTTTTGGTCTTTTCCTATTTTGTTTAACCCCTAAGCTACGTCATCTAGACCTTAAATTATGATGTTTTAGTTAGTTTAAGCCTAGAAACATAACTAGAACTTACCTAAGTCAAATCATTAATCAAAACATAGAAAAATTAGAGCGTAAGAGGAGAAAGAGGTCAAGAACCCTAGTTCAAGAACGCAGCAAGTTTCCATCAGTTCCAGCACCGAAATCGAAAAATTTCTCTGTGGAATACGTCACCAGGTATGTGGGATTTCAATAGTGGGTTCCTTTCACCTATTAGGTCCCTAGTTCTTAGTCAGATTCTTGATTCCATGATTATGAACAGACCTAGGGTTTCTAGAATCTCAACAGCTCTTCATGAATTAGTTATTTAAATGTTCCAAATCAGATTATCATGTTATT
>NW_006239192.1:886146-899447 GCF_000226075.1 Solanum tuberosum | reverse complement strand
TTCAGTTTGAGCTATCCAGTAACTTACATAAATTCAGTCATAATGTGTTAATTACTTAATCCATATGGAGTAGTATAATATCGAGTTGGACTAGGGTTAAGCATACCCAAATAGTCCTAGAACTACGAGCCACGTAGGTTGTAAGTCTCCTCTTTGGGCATCATTTTAGTGATCACGCCAGCATGTTTATATACCTCTGGCAGGGTATATTGGGTCCTCTCAATGGGGCGTATACATCAGATTCCACATTTAACTCATGTGGTTTTATTATCGGTTAATAGTAGCTCCCATAGTTCAGTCAGATTCTAGTCAATTGACCACATTTCAGTACAGTCAGTATTCAGTCTTACCATGTTATAAATTGGTCAATGCATTCAGTTAGCTCAGTATATATATAATGTTCTGATTATATCATTGATTTATTGCTCTATTCAATTATGATATTATTTCAGCTTTACTCTATCATGCGTGCTCAATACCTATCAAGTACTGACGCATACTCTGTGCTACATCTTCTTGTGATGTAGGTTCCGATTCTCAGCATCCAAATCACATTTAGGTTGGTTTCTCGATCTCCAGCTCAGCAGCATCAGTGGTGAGTCCTCATTCTTCGAGGACAACAGTCATGTTATATTTTCATTATTTCGGTCTTTTAGTTTCAGTTTTGCTAGATTTAGCAGGGGCATGTGCCAACACTTCTAGTCAGTTGATATTTCTTTTATATTAAACTCTTAGATTTGATATATTCATTTTTAGTATATGGGTATTCCCTATCATTTCAGATTTACTTATGATTAGTTTCTGCATCAGTGATTATTATTCTTAGTATGCTCATTTCATTCCAGCAGGGTTAGCTTGGGGTCACTTGTGATCCTACGTCCCGTTTCTGCGTCTTGGGGATAGCTCGGGGCGTGACAATAACCTACTTAACTTGTCCAAAGTGTTGTAAGAACTATTCATACGAGTGTCTTGCAGGAAAGAAATGATGTTTTGGGTGTGGTCAGTCTGGTCACAATTTGAGAGTTTGTCCTTCTTCTAAACAGGGTCAAGGAGGTAGTAATGGTAGGGCTCAGTCTACAACTTTAGCAGCACCAGCAGGTCGCTCGACTCAGCAGGGTAAATCATCAGGTATAGATAGCAGTCAGCACCAGAACAGGTTGTATGATCTTCAGGCTCGCTAGGATCAGGAAGATTCTTATGATGTAGTCACTGGTACGTTACGGGTTTTTATCTTAGATGTTTATGCTTTGTTAGATCAAGGGCTACTCATTCCTTTGTAATTCCTTATATAGCAGTCAACTTTAATGTTAGTCCAGAAACTCTTTGAGAACCCTTCTCAGTCTCTACTCCAGTCGGTGACCCATTTATAGCTAGACGGGTATACAAAAATTTCCCTATCACATTTTCTCAAAAAGTCACCTCAGCAGACCTTGAAGAGTTAGAAATGGTAAACTTCGATATCATTCTAGGCATGGATTGGTTACATTCATGTTATGCCTCAGTGGAATGTAAAACTAGGATCGTTCGTTTTCAATTTCTAGACGAACCAATCTTAGAATGGAAGGGTAGTAGCTTAGTGCATATGGGTCTATTCATTTCTTACCTTAAGTCCAGAAAGATGATCTCTAAGGGTTATCTCTATTATCTAGTTTGGGTTAAGGATTCAAACTCCAAAACCCCAACTCTAGAGTCAGTTCCAGTAGTTAATGAATTTCCAGAAGTGTTTCCAGAAGATCTTCCCGTAGTTCCTCCCGAAAGGGAAATCAACTTTGGAATTGATCTCCTTCCAGATACCCATCCTATTTCTATTCCTCCTTACAGAATGGTTCCAGCTGAGCTTAAAGAATTGAAAGAGCAGTTGAAAGACCTTCTAGATAAGGGATTCATCAGACCCAGTATTTCCCCATGGGGTGCACCAATGTTGTTCGTGAAGAAGAATAATGATTCTCTCTGGATGTGCATTGATTATAGACAGTTGAACAAGATCACAATCAAGAATAAGTATTCTATCCCAGGATTGATGAATTGTTTGACCAACTTCAGGGTGCTAGTCATTTTTCAAAGATAGATCTCAGATCCGGTTACCATTAGCTAAGAGTTAGAGATAGTGACATTCCAAAAACGGTCTTCAGAACTCGGTATGGTCATTAAGAATTTGTAGTTATGTTATTTGGACTGACCAATGCTCCTGCAGCATTTATGGATTTGATGAACATGGTGTTCAAGCAGTATTTAAACTTGTTCGTTATCGTGTTTATTGATGATATCATCATTTACTCTAGGAATGAGGAGGAACATGCGACTCATTTGAGGGTTGTTCTGCAAACTCTCAAAGATCACCAGTTATTCGCTAAGTTTAGAAAATGTGAGTTTTGGTTGCAATCTGTTGTTTTCGTTGGTCATATAGTATCTAGAGAAGGGATTCGAGTGGACTCTCAGAAAATAGAAGCAGTGAAACAATGGCCCAGACCTACCTCTCCTA
Organism: Solanum tuberosum; assembly: GCF_000226075.1. Lineage (NCBI taxonomy): Eukaryota > Viridiplantae > Streptophyta > Magnoliopsida > Solanales > Solanaceae > Solanum > Solanum tuberosum. The sequence goes on along the minus strand of NW_006239192.1, from coordinate 896,965 downwards.
CAGATATCAAAAGTTTCTTGGGTTTGGTTGGTTATTACAGAAGGTTCGTGGAAGGATTTTCATCCAAAGTTTCTCTATTAACTAAGTTAACTCAAAAAAAGGTTAAGTTTCAGTGGTCAGATGATTATGAGAAAAGTTTTGCAGAACTGAAAACTAGGTTGACTACAGCTCTTGTTTTGACTCTACCAGAGGGTTCAGATGATTATGTGATCTATTATGATGCATCCAGAGTCGTCCTAGGTTGTGTGTTGATGCAGCGAGGTAAGGGTATAGCTTATGCTTCTTGACAACTTAAGTTGCATAAGAAGAACTATCAAACTCATGACCTCGAGCTTGTAGCAATAGTGTTTGCATTCAAGAGTTGGAGACATTACTTGTATGGTGTTCACATAGATGTGTTCACAGACCATAAAAGCCTTTAGTATGCGTTCACCTAGAAAGAGTTGAATCTTCGCCAGAGGAGATGGCTTAAGTTCCTCAAGATTTATGGTATGAATGTGCATTATCATCCTGGTAAGGCCAATGTAGTAGCAGATGCTCTTAGTAGGCTATCTATGGGTAGTATAGCACATGTTGAGGAAGAAAGAAAAGAACTAGAAAAGGATGTTCACAGGCTTGCTCTTGGGAGTTCACCTTATGAGCATATCAGATGATGGTGTAACAGTTCAGAATGGGCAAAATCTTCATTGGTAGCGGAGGTTAAGGAAAAGCAAGACAGTGATCTGATATTGCTTCAACTGAATGGTGCAGTTCATTAGCAGAGAGTAGAGGTTTTCTCCCAACGGGGAGATGGTGTGCTTCGCTATCAGGGTCATTTGTGTGTTCCTAAGGTGGGTGAGTTGAGACAGCAGATCTTTGCAGAATCCCATAACTCCAGGTATTCTATTCATCCAGGCGCCACTAAGATGTACCATGATCTGCGGGAAGTCTTTCGGTGGAATGGCATGAAAAGGGATATAGCGGATTTTGTGGCTAAGTGCCTTAATTGCCAGCAAGTCAAGGTAGAACATCAGAAACCATGAGGTATGACTCAAGAGATTAACATTCCTACTTGGAAGTGGGAAGTGGTCAACATAGACTTCATTACAAGCTTACCTCGTACTCGTAGACATCATAATTCCATTTGGATAGTTGACAGAGTTACTATGTCTGCTCACTTTTTGGCTGTCAATACTACAGATTCGACGGAGGACTATGCTAAGCTTTACATTAATGAGATAGTCAGGTTGCATGGGGTTCCTTTGTCTATCATTTCAGATAGAGGTCCTCAGTTTACCTCTCATTTTTGGAAGTCATTTCAAAAAGGTCTTGGTGCTCAGGTTAACCTTAGCACAACATTTCATCCACAGACGAATGGTTAGGCAAAGCGTACCATTCATACCTTAGAAGACATGTTGAGAGCTTGCTTGATCGACTTCAAGGGTCGTTGGGATGATCTCTTTTCTCTTATAGAGTTCGCCTACAATAATAGTTACCATTCCAGCATTTAGATGGCCCCTTATGAGGCATTGTATGGGCGTAGATGTAGATCTCTGGTTGGTTGGTTTGAAGTAGGTGAAGCAGCCTTGATAGGGCCATATTCAGTTCATGATACCATGGAAAAAGTTCAGCTCATTAGAGATAGACTTAAGACAGCCTAGAGTCGCCAAGAAATCATATGCAGATGTAAGGAGAATGGACTTGGAGTTCCAAATTGACGATTGGTTTTTCCTGAAAGTGTCAACTATGAAGGGGGTGATGATATTTGGCAAGAAAGGGAAGCTTAGTCCTAGATATGTAGGCTCTTACAAAATCTTAAAAAGGGTTGTTAAAGTGGCTTATGAGTAAGACTTGCCAGCAAAACTAGCAGCAGTCCATCCGGTTTTCCACATTTCGTTGATGAAAAAGTGTGTGGGTGATCCAACATCTATAGTACCTTTAGAAAGTGTGGATGTGAAGCATAGCCTCACTTATGAGGATGTGCCAGTTGAGATTCTTGATCGTCAGGTTCGAAGGTTGAGAAACAAAGAAGTTGCTTTAGTGAAGGTTTTGGGGAGAAGTCAGTCCGTAGAGAGAGCTACTTGGGAAGCAGAAGCAGCCATGAAGGCTAACTATCCTTATCCATTTCCTTCCAAATCCATTCTAGCTTCAGGTAGTAGTTCCTCTTCAGTTTTTCAGTCATTCATGCGTAGCTTCAGTCTTAGTATCATGTTCCTTCAGTTTGTACTTGCATTTTCAGCGTATTTGCATGTTCTTGGAACTAAGTTCACTCAGAAATCCGTTTCCAGTGTTTAGTGGTAGGGTTTGCAGCTCTTTCCCTCCATATTCAGCTAGTTTAGTCTATATTCGAGGACGAATATTTCCAAGGGGGATATAATGTAACACCCCGTAATCTAGAACTACCAAAATTCATATTTCAGAAGTTGTACGTACAAACCACGGTTACCACCCACGAATCGTAGGGTGACCCACGATCCGTCCTGGTGGTCTGTGGTTCACCACCTGCAGCCCCTCCTAGAAAAGGCCCAAAAAATTATTCTAAGACCATACCTACGCCAGGACCTACGAACCGTAGGTCAGACCATGGTCCGTGGTCAAGGGTCGTAGGTCAAACCCTCAGACAAATGTTTCTAAGGCATGACCCACGGTAGAACCCACGGACCATTGTCCTCGTCTGTGGATCAAGGCCCTAGAATCTAGTCCTAGAACCCCGTCGACGATTGACCAACACGAACCATGGGTCAATCCACGGATCGTCGGTCAGTCCATCGGTGGCTTCAGTAGCTTTTAAGTCAGGGGTCGTTTGGTTTTTTCCTTATGCGTTGGATCCCTAAACTATGTCGTTTAACCCCTAAACTACGTGGCTTGGGTTAGTTTTAGTCTAGTAAACTAATTAGAACTTAGCCTAATCAATTATTCGCCAAAACCAAGTGAAAATTAGAGTAAAATAGAGAAGAAAGTCGAGCAGCCCCAATTCAAGAACGCAGTAGGTTTTCATCAGTTTCAGCCCCGAAATCAAAAGATTTCTCAGTGGAATTCGTTACCATGTATGTGGGATTTAACTAGTGGGTTCCTTTCACCCATTAGGTCCCTAGAATTCAGTCAGATTCTTGATTCTTCCATATTATCTAGACTTAGGGTTTCTAGAATTTCAGTAGATTATTATGAATTAGCTACTTGATGTTCCTAATCAGATTATCATGATATTAGTATTGTTTTGCGTAGATTTTTCATAAATTCAGAATCCTACATATGTAGTTCTTTTAGTTCATGAATTACACATGCTAGGTCTGTTATCTTAGTTATACATGCCTCAGATTTGAATGTTTATTAGTACATTAATATTGCATTTTCAGTTAGCATGTCAGTATTTTGAGCTATCCAGTATTACAGAAATTCAGATCATAAATTGTTAATTTCATAATCAATTGGGAGTACCTTAATACCGAGTAGACTAGGGTGAGTCACCCTCAAGTCCCAGAACTACGTGCCCCGTAGGTTGTAAGTCCCCTTTGTTGGCATCGATTTAGTGATCACGCCAGTCATGCCTCTATACCTCTGGCAGGGTATATTGGGTCCTCTCGATGGGGCGTTTACATCAGACTCCACATTTAGCTTATGTGTTTTTATGTCGGTTATTAGTAGCTCTCTTACGGTCATATTCTATTGCATTGACCATGTTATCAGTTACAGTCAGATTTCAGTCTCAGCATGTTATAAACTTGGTCATTGCATGCAGACATTTCATGTTCAGTATTTTACGTATAGCATCATGCTTATCTTATCTCATTGCTCAGTTATATGCTTTGTTTAGTATGTTTATTATTCAACTATATTTTATCTTGCATGCTCAGTACCTTTCAAGTACTGATGCATACTCTGCACTACATCTTCTCGTGATGTAGGTTCAGGTCCTCAGCTTTCAGATCACGCATAGATCGGATCTCAATCTTCAGTTCAGCAACATCAGTGGTGAGTCCTCATTCTTCGAGGACGATTGACATGTTTTTATATTTAGTCTTTTATTTCAGTTTTAGTGTTGCTAGATTTAGCTGGGGCATGTCCCAACACTTCTAGTAAGTTAAAGGCTTATTTAAGACATAGTTAGTTTCAACTTTAGTATTTGAGTTTGGCTTTTCAGTTGTTGTTAAACTCTCAGATATATGTGTATTCCCTATCATTTTAGTTTATCTTATGATTTAGCTTCCACACAGTATTTTCTTACTTCAGTTTATTCAGTATGCTTATGATATGCCAGCGGGTTAGCTTGGGGTCACTCATGATCCTAGATCCTGTGTCCGCATCCTGGGGTAGCTTTGGGGCGTGACAAAAGGACTGCAATATATAAATATATATACATTCAACTGGATGTAAATAAATAAATGAGTGAAATAATTAAAACTTTACAAAAATACTTTCTTATCTATGAACTTAATATATTAAGTGATATAATGAAAATACACTTTTGACTCTATTTGGGAGATTCTCTAACAGACAACCATCACTATGAGCTACGTGATGATACAACGTCTTGTCTGTTGACACCCAATTTTGACCCTCCCCGATAGATTAATTCACGAGCTTCTTAATTTTTCAAACGATTTAGAATAATTAACCTTATATAATTCAAATAGTTTCAAGGTTACTTTAAGTAATTTCAGTCGGTTTTTATAGTATTTTGAACAATAAATATATTTCATGTAATTATATATGTGACTAGAATATTGCAAATATTTGAAAATCATATCAAAAGATTTTACACTGTTAAAAATAAATATTTTATTAATTAGTTTTGGTTTGAATTATGATTTTAATTTGAATTAATTAGTTTGTATCTAAATTAATTAAATTACAATTAAGTTAATTGTTTTATTCCGTTAATTAATTCGTATTAACTCGTCTTGATTAAGTGTTGACCAAGTCCATCAATTAATCTCGATTTAGTTACATTTTCAAATTAATTTGGGTTATTGTTTGATTACGTTTCCTTAGCCAAATCCTCAATTTATTCAACCTTTAAAAATGCCAACTTTTGGGCTGAATTCCACTTTCTTACACAGCCCCTTCCTATTCCTAATTTTCAGCCCATCAATTGCCAACCAAACCATCCCATTCTCTGCCAATTAACCCATCAGCAAATATACCCGACCCAACCCATTTATTGTATCAACAAGAGAACCCAGGAGCTTCGCACTTAACAGTAATTACGTCAATTTCAAAGAGAAGCAGACGGCGCCTTCACGGAAAGTCATTCACGACGTCTATGTATGCGTAACGGCTGTATTCTTGTCATCTTCTCCTTTCTCCCTCGCCAGTACACTCGTACAGCAGGAGCAACCCGCGTAGTTGTCCTCCCTAGCGTGAGATTAAGCCACGTGGCATAGAGAGGACGATGGAATCAATTCGGAGCGTCGAGCAACCCTTTCCTTTTCCGGAATGAGGTTGAATCTTCAGAAAAAGGATGTCTTCCCTGATTTGTGAAAGAATTTTGGCATTTTGAATTTGGAATTGGGCCTTGGTTTGCCCGATTTTGTCCTTTTTCCCAATTATTCTGAACTCTAATTTCTTCTATATATTCTTGGATTATTCATTTGTAAAGGGGGGAACTTTGGTTTTGAAATTTTAGAGTTAAAAATACATAGAATAGCTTAAGAGGAAATAGCTAGAATACCTACTAACTACTCAAGGAAAAGAAAGGAGATATTAGCTTTGAGTGTTTGGGTTTGATATTCCTACCTAGATTTCTTAACCACTGTTCGCGTTCGGAATTGCTTAGTGGTGAAGTCCCCCCTGCTCGTCACCGTCCCCAGTTCTGCTGCACTCTTAAAGGTAACATCTATTCCTACTCATCGTCATTTGTCTCTCAATGTGCTGATTGTTTGATTTCGACCGCATAAGTTGTAGAATCATAAATTTCGAAGAGTTCGTAGTCGTTTGCTCGGATTGTCTTACTTGAATATCAATTTAGTTTTCACATACCCTTCAAACTATACCTTTTCCTTTATTTTTTTATTGCTTAAATCGCAATGGGTTCGAAACCTTGCTTCTGTATATGTACAAATCCCCTGCTCAACATCTTGTGTCTTTTCGTTAAGTGATTTGAGTTAAATCTTGACTAATGAATTCTGACGGATTAAAAAAATGAGTTCTCGTCTGCTTGCATATTTGGGGGTGTATTATTGGGATTCTATTTACTTTGTTTTGATTCCATGTGAGCCGACATCTCTGTTTCCTGCATTGTGAGATTGCCCAATGAACTAAGTGATTAGGGATGTAATGCATCTTCTTGATCATTAAGTTAAAGGGCAAGATTCAGTTTCTTTCTTAAGTCGTTATTAGATTTTTATAACATGTCATTTCTTGGTGCTAACAATTCCGAGTTCACTTGAAAAATGGGTGTCATGTTTGAGTAGTAGGTTTGCTTTGGTTTGTTGTCTTCTTAAACTAAAGTAAAATTGAGAAGTCCGTCCATTAACCGCTAAAATATGTTGTCAAAAAATAATAATAAAGAAAAATAAACCACGCCTCTTCCTCCTCATCTCGTTTGTTTTTCTCCTTAGTTTGTATGTAGCTGTAGCTGAAAACCTGAGTATTCTGTCTTTTATTTACTGCTGTCCAGATCCGCTTGATTTCATGAAGATTAATTTTACTCCGAATCATATTTCATTGCACGATTTGTGAAATATCCCTTGTTCGTTAAGACTTGAGTCCTCCGGTTTATTCCCAAAATTTAAGTGTTTTTATTTCACATTAGTAGATAGCATTTGAGTTTCAAGTTCCTTTGTATGCTTAATAAATAAATAAAATTAGTGGAACACATTAAGTTACATTTTCCCTTAATTTGTTGAAAGCAAAAGTCATTTGCAGAGATGTTGTTTAATTTATTTTAAACTTATTCTTACTTTATTCCAAGTCTGTAATAGTGTAAAATTTGTTATGTTTCTTCTTTCGGTATAAGTCCAGTAAGCTTGCCAACGTGATTTAATTGTTTGTGTCCTTTTTTTTATGATTCCTTGTCTTATTTTATTGGCTAATATGATTATCTTGTGTATGTGAATCATGCCTACTCTCAAGTCTTTGGAGGCTCCCCCTCTTCGCATGCCGTGGATTGGGCCTCCCTAGCCCGATTCTATATTTTCCATCGATTCTAGGATCTTGAGACAAATGCAGGGGGTTGGAACTAAAGTTTTCATATTCCGGAAAGCCCAAGGAAAGGGTTGTACACTTGCTGTATACAGCAATATACACTAGTATACATGGAGGATTTTAATATGCAGGTCCAAAAATTAATACAGGAGCTCGAGGAGCTGCATTAGGATGTATACATTGAGTGTACAGTCTGATATACCGTAAAAAATCCCAAAATACGGTCCATAAACAATAATATACCTTTGTTGTATACACAGGTGCTTGGGAGCGACAATGGACCCAAAAAGGTCCGAAAAAATGGCTCGGCAGCAGAATTTTGATCGAATAGGCCCAAAATCATGTCAGAAATTTTTAGAATAGGACAGGTTCAACAAATTTGGGGAATTTGGGCCAAAGGCCCCAGTTCAATACTCTTTTCCTTGCTCTTATTTATTCTGTTGTACTTGACTAACATTTGATTATCTTTTGGTTTAATTTAATTAAATTCCCGAGAATGGTCATTTCATTTTATTTTTTAAATTAAGGCATAGATATTTTATCACTTAGTTCTTATTTAAATGTTAGTCTTGTCAACACTTAATTTATTTTCCTTTAGGAAAATCCTCCTTAGTCCTATTCCCTTAAGATAATCATATGATAATAATAAAAAATAAAAATGTAAACAAATAATAAATAAATAAGTAAATAAAAGACGAGTCCTTTTACTTAGTTAAAAAAAAATTAGTCAAAGTCACTTTTAGTCAAATCGCTGATCAACCGCAAGTTAGCAGGCATTTCGAGGGCCTAACACCTTCTCGAAATGTACATTGAACTTGAACTCTTTTCAATTGATTTTATCTGTTTAAATCTTTTGAAAACCTTAAACTTTTTTCTTAATATTTACTAAAAATTAAGTGGCGACTCTGTTCTTTTGGAAATTTGATTTCTCTTAAACCATAAGTTTAACGATGATTCGAAAACTTAGTCATTCTCCTTTTATTTATATTTTCGAGTAAAAACATTGTCCACGCTGCCAGAACTTTTCTACACTGTACCGGGGTATAGAACCTCTTAACTAAGTGGATCTACTAAGCATTAAGAATTCCTATAAAAAAGTATGATCATGTATCCATGTTGGCAAGACATGGTTTATGAGAAGTTTGAGTTGTCTGAACTCATCCTCATATCGATGCTCAATACTACTCCCAATAATATATATACTCATGCTCAAATGTATAAAACATACTTTTTTTTGGTTTGTGATAATTGCTAAAACTATCCTCTTAAAAGAGGTAACTTTTTTAAAATATCTCTGAACTTATTTCTCATTTAGAAAACAAGATTTCTTTTTGCTCAATGTAAAAATATTTTTTCCGGATTGAGATAATTGCTCAAAAAGACCTCTTTAAGAGGTAACTTCTTTGTACTCAATATTTCTAAAAACTCTTTTACTTTCCTCAAAATAATACTCTCTTTCTGTAACATTGAAACATTTGGGAAATACTTATTTCCCTTATACTCTTTCTCAAACTTGGTTAAAACTCTTTCTCAAACTTCTTTTTACTTTCTCAAAAAACTCAATTTAAGACAAAAATGTTGGCTTTAAAAAATTCTCAAAATCTATAACTCAAAATAGGGTTCATGTTGAAATATAGACATGAACACCTCAACTCAAGGATCTCAGTAACAATATAGAAAAACTCAATACTCAGAACTCAATGATACTCTATTAATAGGGTTCATGCTAAATTATAGACATGAACGAATCAACTCAAGAATTTCAATGCATAACATATAACAATTCAATAATTAGGAATAAAATTTCAAAAAGAATAAGGAACGAATGAACTCAAGAATACTCTATTAATAGGGTTCATGCTAAATTATAGACATGAATGAATCAACTCAAGAATTTCAATGCATAACATATAGCAATTCAATAATTAGGAATAAAATTTCAAAAAGAATCAAGAACTCAAAACTCAGAACTTAACATCAACTCATCTCATGAATACTCAAATCTAACGATAGTATTATAACACCTCAGATTTGAGAAAATAGAAAAAAATGTAGCTTTCCAGACCTGGTGCAAGAACCACGAAAGCCACTGATGGTCTGTGGTCTGACACACGGTCCATAGGTGGGGTCCATCGTTGGGCACCAAATATTTATGGTCTCTGACCCCACACATGGTCGACCAGGACATTCTGTGGTAGGACCTATGAACTGTAGGTTTGATCGTAGGTGAGGGTCAACCGCCAATTGGAGGGAATTGATTGTTGGGTCAACTTCAAACGGTCATATCATTTAGCAAAAAATGAATTATGTGGCCCATGACCTATCAAATGAAAGATAATTAAATCCTCTTTCCAACGCCATCGAGTTTGCTAAAATCTCATCTTGGAGTAAAATGTTATGCTCATTTTAGTGAAGCCTTGTCGGGCAGAGCTTAACCGACGACCCCTACCAACGGTTGGTAGGTCAACCGACTGTCCATAGGTCCCTCCATAGATGACCTTTGTCAGCTTTTAAATTAGGGTAATTTAGGTCTATGCATTTGTGTTACGAGTATATGAAAAAACACCCTTTTTAGGAGAATCAATCAAAGGAATGTGGGAAGCATACAAGGTAACCTACCCTCAAGAATTCCAAGAACTAGTAAATATGGGACCAAATCCGTATAATTTTACTAATAAAATACACAGCCTAATAACAGGAGAAGACCCTAATAGCGGATTGGTAGTCTTACAAAAGAATGCATTAATAAAACTAGAACAACTTAGCATTACAAATTGGAGCCATATCAAAAACTTTTTAAAAGACTATTTTTATTTATGCGCTATAAGCGGCAATGCGTTTGATCAAAGCTTAGGAAAAAAGCTTTTTAATAAACTCCCTGGAGCATTAGGAAGAGAAATAGAAGACAGATGGAGCAAAAGAGAAGGAGTTATGCAAAACCCAAATACTAATTGGTCTATAGGACATAAAATACAGCATGTTATGGAAGTATTACAAGAAAAATGTACAAATATACAAATACAAAAACAATTAAAGCAAAATGAGACTGGTTTTTGCAAAAATATATATACAACACAAAGCTATGATCAAAATACACCAAATAAGAAATATAGACGAAAATATCAAAATAACCAAGACTACAGACCAAGGAAAAAGTATTATCTAAGAAAATCTACGGCAAAAAAGCCTTATCTAAATAAAGATAGACATGTCAGAAAACATAATAATAATAGAATCTATAAAAATAGATTATCTTGTTTTACATGCGGAAGTGAAGAACATCTTGCTAACACTTGTCCAGGAAGAAATAATAGTAGAACAAGAAACTCCCAACTCATAGAAGACTTCCAAGAAACCCTGATAAATGTAGATGAATATATGTCAGATAACGAAAGTATATATTCAGTAATTGGGAACTAGACTCAAATACCTTCAATTGGATAGGTTGTAGGCCCTCTAACTCGTTATATATTAGGAGATATGCTCGTTTAAAGTCATATGAGAAATGAGATCATTTGTAGTTTTCCTCCACAATGAACCTTTAAACTTTAATCTTTTCTTTAATGATCTCTTTAACCTAAAACATTTGTTTAACCCTTCAAATGACTAAATATAAGGGTTACATGGTATGCTTAACCATTTTCAATGATATACCTCCCCCGATATCACATCTATGCATTGGTGTTTACGAGTC
>NW_006239192.1:885582-885888 GCF_000226075.1 Solanum tuberosum | reverse complement strand
TTTAAAAGTTTTCTATATATTGCATCTTTTATTGTTGATTTGTCTTGAGTTGAGTAACTTATTCTTGAGTTGAGTTGAGTGAGTTGCGAGGAGGTAAGTATGTTTCCTTTTTATCAAGTTCAAGCTTATGTTTATGCTTTAGAATTTCCCTTACATGCCCGTACATTTCACATACTGAGCCATTTGACCTGCAACATTTCATAATGCAGATACAAGTATTCAGGATCATCAACAGGCGTTTCGTTGGTTCCAATTAGCTATGGTAAGCCTCCTTGCTTCCGGAGGATTTCATTTACTTTTCAGTTT